>NW_006800146.1:622608-672042 GCF_000485575.1 Poecilia formosa
TATATATATATATATATATGTATATGTGTGTGTGTGTGTGTAAAAAAACACATTTTCCAACCCAGTGGCAAGAGAAGTCGATCTAAAAAATATTGCTGTTAATTTTAGCGACATTCTGTTGTAAAAATTCAGTCCAATTACTGATTGAGAAGCTCCTGAAAGCTGCATTGGTTATTATATCTACATTTAAAAACATTAGTTAGTTCTTTATTATTGTTAGCCAAAGTTATCAAGAGCCACTTTGGAAAGTTTGAAGAGCCACTGTCAGCTCCGGAGTCTGCATGGAAATACTTGCATCCTCTGCCGTTTGTGGTAAGTAGGCATAATGAAGGCAGTTAGTGGTTTACAGGAAGAATGTGAGTCAGTCTTTACACCTTGATGACATAGATTTGTTTTACATTAAATACAATGAAAAGCTGACGGAAGAAGACGAGTCGGGCTATTTTTAGTTCGTTTTGTTTAGTTTTTATCACTTGATACTAAACACATCTGACGGGTTGAGCCAGTTCTCCGGATGTTTTCTGATTTATCCCCATAAAGTTTGCTGTGCTGTGTAATAAGGAGGCAGTTCAAAGTATCTTGTTTTTCTTGAGCATATTTATTGGTTAAGTTTTTCATTTTAGCTTTACCTGGTGTAAATTCTATAAAATTTAATAGTACTTTATTAATACTGAAGGTAAAGAAAACAAAAATTCCCCAGGAAGACTTACTTTAAAGCCTACACTGAAAAGCATTTTTATACTGCTTACTGTTTCTGTGTAGTTTTCGCAGATTGATCCATCTCAAACTTAAAGGTATAATTGTAAATTTTTGTCATGGTTGAAAAGATTCCTCCAATTTCTCATGGCATCATTTTTTGGCTTAAATCCAAATTAATTGGTCACAGATGTCAAAGTTGGTTCGAGGCCGGCAGCAACCAAAGCATAAACTGGCTAAATGTTTGCACTGGTTGCAGAGAATGCCAATTATTTTTCTTTGGAAATCCAACTATGAGCCTGTGCAACACCAGTGAGGCTCCCTGTGAAACAGGTAGTGAGAACAGAACTTTGTTGCTAAAAGATGTAGAACAAGTGTTTCTAGAGTAACCTTTTGATGGAAAAGTAGTTTTTCTGCTTCAGTCCATCACCTGCTTCGGCTAGCCGTTAGCTTGAAGCTTCGGCATCAACTTGACTGGATTGGTGCTAGCAGAATTACAAACTGTACCCCAATGAAAATTATCTTGAGTAGGATTTTGTCACTAACAAATTTTTTCCCGATTTCTGGATTAAAAATAAATGTAGATAATCGATTATAAAAATGTACTAAGACTCAGGCCTAGTTCACATGTAGCCAGAAATCTGGGAAAACGTTTTTTAAATGCGTTTTGGCCTAAAAATGAACATGTTTAACTAAAAACAATTATTTCTAAATAAATAAATATCCAACCATAGTGAAAATCTAAGAAAACTCACTATTTGTGTCTGCATGTGGACATTGAAAACAGAGATTTATGTTCAGATATATCCATCAACTTGCTTTGACATGATTCCCAATTGTCTTGTGTTTTAAAATTTTTTTATTCTAACAAGCTATGTAAAAGTAGTTAAAACCTTTATATTGGTTCACATAAATGAACCTCCTGTAGCCATGTGTAATTCCTAACAGCAAGTTGTGATCGTTTTGAAGCAATCTGATTGGCCGACATAGGTTTCAGCTTTGCGCTGCACTGCCCCCTTTGGGTTTGGCATGTTTAAAAAAAACGCAGAGGGGTGGATGTGTGCAGGTTCACGTGGGTGAAAACATTTCTGAATCCGATCCCATGTATGATGTTATTTTTTAAATGATATGACAGACATGTTTATTTTTTATAAAGACCCGGCTACATGTGGATGAGACCTAAGGGTAGTATGTGTCTTACTGTCTGGTTTTGGGGGTAAAGTCAGACATTTCCTTCTGTTTTTTCCCCACCAAACATTTTCCAGCATGCACCTTTTACTGATATTCTAGTCCCTCTGGTCTCTTTAAATATTAAATAACCTCCATCAAGGAGTAGAAAAGCCTTTTGGTTACTTGAAACGTTTCCTTGCTGGCTGTAGATTGCTGTCCCCAAAGTGAACAGCATCTCCCCAGTAAAAGTAGCAGTCTAGTCTGGACATGTCTCGACTTGCCGTTTTCTATAAAACCTCCTTTTAAAATGAATATTGCTGCCTTTTTGGTTAAAACAAAGGCGTGAAACATTCCAGCTATGTGCTGAACCACCTTCCTCTCCGTTCAGCGATCATGCTGGGACGAAGAGCCTCGGCTCGGCCCAGCCCTGCTGCTGGACTGCTGCCAGCTGGCCCAGATCTGCCGAGCGGCGTGGCTGGCTGCTTCCACATGCTCGGGTATGCACGTTATGTGACGAGGCAGCCGAGATAGAGAGGTGTGTTTTGTTGAGGCGCACATGCTCCCTGCATGTTTCCCATTGCACAGAGTGCGAGTCGAGGCTTGCGTCCGGAGCTGCGGTTGTTTTTAGATGTTTCGTGGCGCTTTATCTCTGCTTTCCTCTACTCCTCCCTTCAGACCGCGTTTGTTGTTTACAGGTCACCGACCAGAGTCACTGCACATGCATACGGACACGCACGTGCTGGAGCTCCCACACAAATTACTTCTGCTTTGTGATTTCAGGATTTAAACGTGTACGTTTCAAGAGGACATTGCAGTCAGACGCCTTTAGGCGAACTCTGTGGGCTTATTAGTTGATTAAGTCAAGTAATTTATAATTGATGGAACAAAAGATTTCTCTAGTTGAAAGTTGAATGTTTCATAACTTTAAATGGAAAAAAATGGTTTAATGGTATTTACATCCAGATTTTAAATCAAATTAACATACCTTTATGGCTTTTTTTTTTTTTTTTTTTTACAACAGTTAACTTAGCAGTTTATTTTATGGCAATTATAGTTTAAAACAGTTACTTAAATAGGAGTGATGGGTGACCCTACCGGTTTTGAAATGTCATTAATAAAAGTTAAATCATGTTAATATCAGGCCTTAAAATGTGTTAAAACAAGCATATTTTCAGTACAGAGTTCTAAATTGTGTTTTGTTCAACCTAAATCAAATTTTTAAATTATTTCTTAAACCTTTTTATCTGAGGTTTTTTTTCTTCTCACTTTATTCCCCACTGACTCCTTCATACTTCGTAAACTATGTATTCAACAAGACTTGACACGAAAGCGGTTTTCTTCTTCCGTTTCTCCGACTATAAATAAACTTTTGAGAAATGACCCTGATGAAGCAACAGGTTCCTTGATCCTTAGCTTCTCAAGAATCCAACTCATAACAGAGATGCAACTGTTACTCATGGAAGGTTATGCAACATTTAACCCCCAACGTGTGTGTCAGGAAGTCATCCTGTGACTCTTGTTCAGTTCCTAAGGTGGCAGGAAGGCACGTGAGGAATGTGTGTCTGACAGCAGGGCAGCTGGGGCAGGAAGCTCTGGGAAAAGCAGGCGGCTCGCTGCCGAGGCACCTGTCCTCAGTGAAAGGCTTCTCTGTGGAGCCCAACAGGTGTCGGCAGAGACGTTTAGCCCCTCACTAAAGGCCGACACTCACTGAATCAGCCATTTATCCAACAGGGGCCCTCATCAATGTTAAGGCCATTGCCCACTTGCTTGTTTTTTTTTTTTTTTCTTTTTTCCCCCGTTGAATTCAGACAACTGCTTCCTTCCTGCCAAGGTTCCTCGGCCCTGCTCTCTTCAGCTCAATGAGAGCCTCAGTCAGAATAGCTTTAGCGCTCTGAGCCGCCTCCTTCCTGACTGAGCGGCAGATGCCATGAAAGGACAGCACAGGAAGTGCTCCGTCAGGTGCAGCTCCAGATGTCAGGATAGAGCCACTATATTCCTAATCTATACTGAGAAGCAGGAGACATTTAGTGATAAACTACTGATTATGATTAATGAATATGGTAGTTAATTTACTTTAAAATGTTATTTATGCTGCTAGAATAATAGATGAAGGTGATTTTACGGCTTTTTACATGATTTTATGAAGGTGCCGATAAACGTAGAGGGCAGTGTACACATTTGACATTTGCTCTAACTCAACACTTGTATTACACTGTAACACTACAAAGTCCTCTTTGGGTGTTTCCTCTTTGAGTAGATTTGGTTGATTGGGGAACAAAATTGCAACATTTGTTACATTTTCAGCTGGTGCAATCAAATAAACCAAATAAACCAACAATTAATTAAGTCAGTTCATTCTTTTCATCCCTACATCAGTCTATTGTTTTCTCTTTTGTGTTTTTATTGTATTTAGTAAAAAGAATCAGTATTGGCCAAGAAAACCCCAAAGCGAGCCTAAAGCTGAGGACCTTTAACATTTTTCTTTTTTAAAGCAGTTATTGTGAGTTGTTTCAATGTCAGCAACCCACCAGCAGCACCTTTTGTTTATTTATCTGCCTTTCTGCTTCAAATCACCGTGTTGCTCCTAAAGCAGCCGAAGAGGCTCGTTGTTTATCTGCTAGGATTCAAAGCAAAAGCACTTCCTCCTGACAGTTGCCGTGAGAGATGGGTGACATCTCTGTTTGTTGCTAATTACTCCCATTGCTCTTTGTTATTTGTTTTTTTAGTTATTTTGTTTTTTTATTCAACAACTGAAAAATCTTGTCATCTACCTCATTGTTGCTCCTGGAAACGGGAGGGGGCAGGTTGCAGAATTTCATGCCTCGTGCGAACAATGCAGCTGAGGCGTTCTGAAACAAAGGAGGCGATCTGACGTCAGCCCCCCTCGCCTCGCCGAACAAAGGAGCCGCATCCACGAAGCAGAGAGGTGGACAGCAAAAAGGACAGCCAGGCGTTAGAGTGAGCGCGGCTCTCCGCGCTGTTTTGGTCTCGCGTCACGTGCGTGCGAGTCTTCGCAGACAGTGGCTTATCGGGTTGGCCTGCAGCACGTCTGAGATGTGACTACATCAGCTGATCCATGCCTTTTTTTTTTTTTATCATGTAGCCCACCGATGTGTGTAAGCCATCCCCTTTCCCTCCCTGTTTCCATGGACACAAATCTAAATTTGTCCCCTGCACACCTCTCAGGCGTCAATCGAATCACCGACAGAAGCCTTTATGCAAAATTCAAAATAGGACAGATGTTCGGGTTACGTAAGGCCACGCTCTTCCAGGGGATGGAACAGCAGCAACGAGGCAAAGTTCAGACATTGCCGAGAAGGAAAAGTTTTTTTTCTTTTTATTATTATTATTATTATTTTCCCCGAGAGGAACCAGAGTGACTCACAGCACATCAGACTCACAGCTGTGCCGCCAGCACTCGCCGCTGCAATAAGGCTGAATCACAGCCTGGCAGATCATATGCTCTGACAGGGGAAAATCCTAATGATAAATCCTGGAGGTCTGCACCTTTGAGCTCATGTGATGCAGTAACAAATGTGCTTATCAGTTCACCAACATAGAGGCTGAATTGTTGTGTATGTCTTCATAAACTCTGTATGGGTTGGACTGGCTGCCCCCTCACTAATTCATCTGGCCAAAGGTGCACTTCTGGGATTGGACCAGAATAGTTCGCCTGCACAGGAAAGCTGATAACAGCTTATTCACACCTGCTATCTCATATGCGGGTCAGCTGGAAAAGGTGCGGGTTCGCCTTCGTGCAGAGTTGTTTATGTTTCCCGTTCCATGACGATACGAACCTGTGTAGAGCGGGAAACAAAGATGACTCGTGGATGATGGCGGAAGCCAGCAATCTTATGTAAGCGGGGATTTTAGAGAGTCTCTGTGCCCTTACACATTCAAATACTCAAAAAGGCACAAACTGACATGCTTGGCTTTTTAAATTACCAGGTGGTTGTGTTCATTCAACAGGAAAGTGCCATTGAACAGCTTTGTCGTTAAATCTACTTCAAATGTACTCAATTTCACATACTTTCTGCACAAAAACCATTTAAATTTCAAAGTTAGGACAGACCAGAACCTTGTGTCTTAGGACCTTTCCTTCCAACTTGGGCTAGTGTTTGTTTAGAAAAAATGTTTATTTGTGATAATAACATCTATTATAATCAACCAGTTTCAAGAAACATTTGTCTTTTCAGTTATGCAATTTCCTCACTGCTCTCCATGGATTTGAGCATATCTGGCCCTAAATAAATACTCCTGTTAACATTAAAGGACATTAGAGGGTGTGATGCTTGAAATATTATATTCCACTAATTATCTCATCCAAGTAGTTCCTTCTGATTGCAATATTGCACACACGATTGCAATCTGATTGTGCAGGTCTGGCACAGACATGCTTCAGGTCTTGTTATGAACATTTGGTATTCACGGGAATGGAAAGATTTTAGTGACTTTGCTCCTTCAACATTTATACTATTGTTCTAGTGGTGTTGTACTGTTCAAAGCAGTGCCATCTGCCATTGGACATTTTGTTCCGCGCATTTTGTTTCTTACCGGCATCAACTAGCACATTGTTCTCCTACACTACTTTTAATACTTTTTTATTTTATTTTCTTGTCTCTGATGGGATTTTTTGCATAATTTAAGAATTCATAAATGGCCAGCTTGCTCTAAAATTCTCATATATATTTATGTTGGGGTCATTCTTGTACCCAAATATTTCTGGTGTGGTAGAGTGACCTGCCACACCAGAAATATGTGTGGCAGATCACTCTACCATACATATAGGGTGGGTGTGCTCTGTCCACACCCACCCTATAGACACAATCCTTGTTATTGTTTATATCTGGAAAATTTGCACATTCACACAACACCAGAGGGCCTTAAGACGATTCTTTTACTGCTGCTGTGGCGGGACAATTCCGTTAAAATGAAACCCGGAGATGTAGGTATTATTAATTTAGTGCAGTGCGCCACATCAAAGGGAAAAGAAGGCAGAAAAACATGTTGAACAACTCAAAACCACTCATATTCTTCTTTTGCCACATGCAAACCCATTATGATAGCATCTGACTGACAACAGCTCCACTAGTGTATTACGTTTTGACACCAAAAAAACAGGCAAAGAACAAAACATTCAGCTGGCTATGTTTACAGGCTTAATGGAACACATTGAATTCTGCAGCACATCTACATTTTAAGGTTGTCAAAGTCAAGCTAGCATAACTGACCTACTTTCCTCTCCCTTGCTGTTTTTTTTTATTTTTAATTTTTAATTAAAACATTTTTCTGATTGCCTTGGAACTTGTGATCTAGTTGTAGTATTGACAATTGGTAGCAATTAGTTTCTTTTGCATGTCACGCGTACATTTAAGGTTTATTGCGTTATGTTGATAACTTGACAGCGAAAACCAATGGTAATCATTGTCATTTTAGCAGTTTTGTCCTCTCCAGTAGGCAGCTGATGGACAGGACGTTGCGCTCGTTATGTCACGTTGCAAGGTGTCTATAGATATTTGGGCTCTACATTGACGTCACGACATTCCACATAGTTACACAATGGTGGCCAACAGCTAGCAAATTAGTCTTTATATTATTTTTTTTAATCAATTGTGGAACATTTTATATGAATTATAAATTTTAGTGAGAGAGAATTGTGATTTTTATTTGAATAATTTTTTAGGCATACCCCCAATAAGTCAACCTTAACTGACTATTTGAAAAATAAAAAAAAGCTAAGCATTTTTAGAGGGGGGTCTCAAGTATTTGCAGTTTTTAGCTATTGGCCAGCAGTTTTGGTCCCTAACTTCTCCGAATACCGAGCTGTCCTCCTACGCATGCTGACTAACACAATTTAAAGACTCTTTAATCCACAGCAGTAACTTCACGTGTCTCATTGACTCGAATAAACCTCCTCCTACTCTTTAGCAAAGTATCATATGTTTGTTCTCTTTTAAACACTGATTCACTACATCATTTTAAGCCATGTACACAACTAACACACTTGAATATTGCAAAATTTTGCCAAACTCGCAGCCGCAGAAAGGTCTGTGGTTTGCAGCTCACAATGTCATTTCATTGGAAATGACAAGCTAGAATAATTATTTGCAACTCAGAATATTTAAAAACTAATAAATATCTGATTTGCGAATTTTCTTTATTTTTTTTTCACCTGCATATGGTAAATAAAAATAAAGCACTTGATTTGTTGTGTGTAAAAAGTATTATCAGCTCTGTAAGTGCTCCCTGGAGACAGGCGGATGTAGCAACAACGGCTCTACTCAAGCATTTAACACGACACGTTACGGTGGTCTGCTGTTTTTGTTTCTTTTTTTTCCTCTCTCAGCCTGTTCTTCTTTGCGCATGTTTTTCAAAGAGGTTTCAGTCATGCAGCATTCAAAGAACTTTTTTTTAACCGGAGGACGATGAGAGCTGTGTTTCTCTGAGGCTCCTTTTCCCCTTGGGCATAAAGAAGATCTACACGCATTAAAAAAGAAAAAAAAACAACAGTCGTCTTTGTCCACGTTGAGCTTCGGGAGTGAAAGTCAGCCCCATAAATAAGCAAAGCAAAGACTTCTCTTTAGCATTAATGTGATTTATGATGAGAGCGGCAGCTCATCGTCCCGTTCCTCTCCTGAAAGAAACTCTTGTCTATTGGAGCTGCTAAATTGTAAAACCTTTGCTCTAAGTGGCCTTTGATTGATGTCACATTGAGCTGTTGGTCAAGCCTAAAATAAAATGTTCTTAATCTATCCCTCTTGGTTTGTGGTGTTGCTAGAACTAACCTTGGCTAATTTTGAAGACGGAACTAAAAGATCTGTGTGTGTGTTGATGTAGCAAATATGCTGTGTAACACAATTATATGTAAATAGAAAATGTGTTACTTTGCATTAGATAACCATAGAATTTTTTTGTTTTTACTGAATTCATATCCAATTAGCTTTTTCTTTTAACTCAGGGCTGCATCTCCTGCTCTGAATGTATAACAAGATTTATTGTGAGATTTGAATCCTTTGCTAATCCATTGTTTTCATGGAAGAATGGCTTCATGTCTGGGATCATAAATAGTAAGTGAAAGTTCGCAAATTTTGTAATGTTTAATAATCAGAAAATCCTTTTCTTTGGACTTAGTGGGCATTAAGTTCCTAACTATCCCATGCACCATCTGCCAGGTCTTCTGACAACATTACATGGCAGTGCTGTGTGCCACATGTTTAGAAGATCTAAACAGGTCAGAGGATTTATACCACTTATGCTAGATATGGGGCTAACATTACAGCTAACAGCTTTGTTTAACACAGAGGTGTTAATGACCTGATTTTGTAAAAAGGCTTTTGTAAGGATTGAAGAGACATAATATGTAGTGGTAGATTGTTAAATGGAGGCATTTGTGAACTGATGTTTTTATTATTATTGAAGCAAATTAGAAGTTTTTTATTCTCTGCTAATTTAACCTACGATGAAAATTTCAGTCTGAGAATTAGAACAGAATGGAGCCTTTAGCATAGCGCACCTATATACAAATTAAATTGTTTGTGTTGCACTAAGGCGAACTAAACTTAATAAAGTAAGTTTTAACAATTCCTAATTATATAATCAAACAATAAATAATTTATCAATGTACAACATGTGCCATATGAAACAAGCTAAACTCAACCAAGATGATCTTAAATAAATTCAGCTAAGCCAATTCTAAAATTATGATAATTAAGTTTCTCCATTAAGTCAAGGTAGGCTAAGTCATGCTAAATGCAAAGCTAAATAAATTTAAGCTAACCTCTTTCTAAAAGTGATCAAACAATTTGTTAAAGAAGAGGAAAAACAATAATCCATTTAATAATAGTCAACTTTCTAAAGCTTTAGTGAGCTAAACTGAAGCAGTTTCTAATAATTGCAGGCTAATTTATTTTGTCTTTGTCAAAATAAGACATGGTAAACAAAGCTAAGCTAATAACAGCTAACTCTCGTTGAGTGTTTCCTAAAATAAGGATAACAAATTGTTTAATAAATAAAAAGAAAATACAACAAAATATGTGTAGCTAGAGTCATCTTTCTTAATACGTAATCCGAGATTAAGAAGTTTGTTTGTTCCCAATTTTTGTACTAAATTAAATAAAACAGGCTATGCTAAGCTAAGGTGAGATGAAATAAACTAATATAATGTAAGCCCTTTTTCAAAAAGAATATTTATAAAAAAGGCAAACCGGAATTATCCAATATAATAAATCTGTAATCCAACACTGGCAATCATTCTCGTTACAGTATTTGTGGTAAAACAAGCTACAAAAAGCTAAACCAAGCTAAATTACAACAAGCTACAATGAATCAATATAAGCTGAACCGATTTCAGCAAATTAAAAAAATAAAAATATGCTATAATGTCACCCAACATCATGCAGTGTTTTAAATCTTGCAGTTATTGCGGTATAAATGCCGTGGAGGTGGTTTATAGAAAGATCTTGAAATTCAACATTGGTGCGTTTAGCTTGCATCCTCTTACATAACTCATTAATTATAGAGACATGGCACCGATTTAAAAAATGCATTTCATCTCGTCTTTCTTGATTTGACTGACAGCTTGAGCAGAAGCTGGAAATACACTTCCCCCTTCACACTTAATCTGTGTTAGAGCTGCGATTTCATGCTGCGCGTCTGGATGATTGTGACTCCAGTAGCTGATTCATTAATGCTGCTCAGAGGAAAAACGACGCGACTGTGTTTGCTGCTGCTTCCCCATCACCATATGCAGCATACAGTTGGCAGCCGTCTTCCCTTTTTACTAACCCACACTTTTTTTTTTTCCTTTTTGGGAGATTCTTAAATCGTTTAATTTCATGGCAGGCATTTAAATCCAACTGTCTTCACTGCAGATAGTCCTTTTCAGCAGACATCTGCCCTCTGACGTGAAGCTAAAATTAGAACAGCCATCTGTGATTAAACCAGCCAGAATTTACATGTGCATGAAAGAAAAAACTTTTATAGGCTGTAAATGCTTTCATTTGTCGCTAAATAACACTCTTTTGTTCTTTGGTAGCATTTGAATCCTCACAGTAGTGTGAAAGTGAGTAGTAGAATCGAGAGTGGGACGTTTCACACCTTCTTCAACCTTGACGGCAGCTTTTAGCACTTCTTTATGGGCCAGTAGGTCCTTCTCATGTCTTTGACATGCTAGAGCTACGGACTTTTCATTGATCTCCAGATTTGGTCCTCCACTAACCGCTCTTCAACCACATCAGATGTAAAGTGCTTCCTTTCAAGCCCTCCTTTCCTTCCATGTAGGTAGGGCAGACCATCGTCTGCGTGGGTACGCCGCATCTATGGTGGTCTCTTCTGGGTACCAAGTGGGTGAGGGTGATCGCTCTCACGCATTGGATGGGACTTTCCTTTCTATCATCCACACACCCATTAGGATCAGCAACGATGGGGGAAAACAGGATTTGGTTTTCCGATACGCTAAGCTTAATCCAAAAGCAGAGAATCCACAATCATTACAAAAAAGGTATTCCCAAAAAAGACTTTAAGCTGTTTCTTGGATGAATTAAGACTTTGTGATTAAATGACCTTTGCTTTAAATTGAGCTTTTTTTTTTTCCTTTTTTTTTTTTTTTTAAAGTCTCTCGGGACAGAAATAGGTCACTCAAATGAGAAGATACCATTATTAGGCTCCATAACTCTCATGCTCACCCATTTTACATAGTACTGTATGGTATAGTACTATATGGTTTCATTCTCTAACCAGTATTGTAGTACATTTCTGTTTTATGTGTGTATTTTCTTACCACATACAAAGAGATCTTTGTTTGTCAGAGCTCACAACTAAAGAATAAAGGCTTCCACATACTTGGAAGTACCATGCAAACTCTGTTAGTCATGTGGACGCCATGGACACTGTCCTGACAGTTCAGATTTTGTTGTTGAACCTCCCAATTGCCTAAATTTCTTGTGACAAACTCCATCATTTCCAAGTTTAAGGAGTTAGCTAAACGCCTAGCCTTGTTTCTTCTCCACTAAGGCGGCCACCACACACCCATCAGTGCAGCACACAGTGATAATCATGCTAGTTGTGTCGATTCAACTTTAACAGCTCGGTCTCGCATAAAAAGACATCTCCATGTGAACACCATTTCCTGCCGAGCAGTTTACTGTGCGACAGAGAGTACGATTACGGAATCGTAAAACACTCCCGCAGTCTTAGCAGACAGAGGCATTTGAACCACCCAAGATTTTTTTTTACTCTGCACTGATCCCTATGCACTTTTATGAGAGGTTTTTTTTGTGTGCGTGTGTGTGTGTGGTTTTGGAAACTGACGATCTGACGGGACAACCTTTCCCGCTGTACGACTGACATTTTCTTCGCTCCTCCTGAGCATCGCGCTAAGACTGCAGTTATCCCGGGTGGTGTCTATTGTGCTTCCTGATATTGCTTAGTCAAGTTCTGTCAGTACTACATATAAGCATTTGATCATTTTTCAGCAACATTTGCTGAATGGAAACTGAACAACCAGTTTCACTTGATGAAGGAACAACGGTGCCAGGGGGATTATGACTTGTTCATCACAAAGCCACAAGTCAAGGTTTCTGTGAATACAGCACCAGAGCTTCACAGGAACATCTTCATTAGCATGTTAATAAAACAAAGTCAAAAGGAAGAAATTATGTAAATTACACGCAGATTACTTGGATACCTGAAGCTTAGCTATGAAAAAGTCACAAAGCTACCGAGGCTGGGAATTGACCTCTCTATATGGGGTTCTTGCTCTACTTCTATGTCATACGCTGCTTCATGATAGGGTTTAGTTGTGTCATTTCATCGGCTCTCCCATTCATTTTAAATGAAGAGGTAGCTCTACAGGGTTCTCTCAAGACATCTTTCACTTGGCAGAGAGCCTAAAATAACTTGTGAACTTTTGAACTGTAAATCATGACCTAATACTCAGAACTTGAGTGAAAGTCTCTCTAGAAATTAGCATGTTTAGCTCCCCTAAAGTCAAACTAAGCTTACAATCTTCTAGTATTATTGTAAATTAGGAGTGTATTTATTTATTTATTTATTTATTTATGTTTTAGGAACTCAGATTTAGATCCCAAAAGTCAAAAAGTTTTGAGTCCTGTAAATTCATAAAATTCCCAAATGAAGCTGAGAACCAGGATAAAGCTCGTCGGGTCATGAACATTCCCGCAGTGATATGGGCTCCATGTCAGAGTCCAATCATGCTGATGGAGGACAACAGTGCGAGGGGGATTATGACTAGTTATAAGCTCTGCCTCCCCTCCACTCACACTTAAGAGTGGATTATGCCAACTCGCAGGCTTTTCCTCTCATCCTGCAGATGGCTTCTCCTCCTCCCTCTGACCCTTTGCGTCCAGCCCGTCCTTCATTTCTGGAGCCAGCCCACCCTCAGGCAGGTGGCTCTCCGTCTACTGATGGCCACAGCCGTGCGTAGCGCTGCGTTTCTCATAGTATTATCACTCGTGTTTTTAACCTCTCACTAATTCAAACTGACTTCAGCCACTAAAGTGAGGACGGCCGTTCAGTAAAGGGAGGGTTTTGGTCAGGACTGGAATCGCCAGATAAAATAAAATACTTTTACGACACAGTATTAGGGCCAAATACTCACAAATAATAAATAAAAAAATTGAGAATAAAGTCATAATATTGTGAGAATAAAGTCGTACATGAATAGTCATTCTATGACAATTTTCTCATAATATATTGACTTTATTCTCAAAATACTGACTTTCTCGTAACAGCATGACGTTATTCTCGTAATATTATGACTATTCTCATAATTTTCTTAACTTTATTCTCATATTATGACTTTATTCTCATCATTTCAACTTTACACTCATAATTTTATGACTGCTGAAACTATTATGACTTTATTCTCATATTACGACTTTATTCTTGTAATACTATGAACTTATGCTCGTTATTATGACCTTATTGTCGTAAAATCATAACTTTATTCTTATATTATTACTTTATTCTCATATTGCAACTTTAATTCTCGTATTATTCCTACTTTATTCTCATATTATGACTTTATTCTTGTATGACTTTTTTTTCTAGTAATACTATGAACTTATACCTGTAATGTCATGACTTCATTCTCGTGATTTCCGAGTTTGTTCTCATAATTTTGTATTTTTTAGTTCTTCTCACTACGGTCCTGATACTCTACCATAGAATCTGAAAGCCAACTTCTGAACACTGGTTCAGAGTGTCTATGCAACATAAACAGTGTTAGTAGTCTTTATCTGGTAAAGGCGACATTTCAGGAAAGCAAAGTGAGGTTTTTCGCTCACAGATGGCCCATGCTCACAAACGTCAACGCGGCGAGGTGCACCGGCACAGAGAAGAGAAACCAAACTCATTACATAAGCAGTGACGGCAGACGCAGCAATCATGGCCCCAGGTATTCGGGCTCAATGCTGCGTTCGTTTCACACAGCCGGAACATACTCTCTGTCTAAATCAAAGTCCAGCAGCATCAGAATCTGATTTGTATTTCGTTCAGTTTTCTTTTTAAACTGCGTGTGTAGCTCGTAGTAAAAGCATCCTTTCATGTGTTTCTATCTGGAGCCACATCGCTGTGAATGGGTTGCATGGGGCGCAGGGAGAGAAGCCAGGGAAAGAGGCCAGATATCCACCCACACACACACACATATGAACACACACACTCTAGTAGTAGTGCCTTTCTTCCACTTGCATCATTTTTTCCCTTTTTGCCAAAGCAACAAGACAAAAATAGTAATCTTTTTTTCTTCCTAGAGAGAGAAGGGTGAACTAGGAAGGAGCTACACAATGGACGTAAAAAAAAATGTAGGCAATGAACGGATCGTTTTCCGCTTATCCTTTCATGCTCGTCTGACAGAGAGTCAGGCGTGATTTATTTCGGTCTTTCTGATGAGCGTGACCTGCAGACTGTCAGCCATTGTTACTTCATTTCAGACGGCTGGGTTTGGGGCCAGAGACAATCCTGCAGGTGTCAAATTTCAGGATAGTCATTTCATTTCCGGCTCCCAACATACGCATGTCAAAAACCACAACAGAAAATTAGCATCAAATTTCAACTGAGAGCCCGCTTGTTAATTTGAATCTTCTAATATGCTTGTTGATTTACAAAAGTGATTTTAAAAAAGCACAGGATCAGAAACCAAAGTAAAAGAGGGATAAGTCACTTTTATTTATTTATTTTTTTAGGCGGTGAATTGGCAGAGAGAACTGGGCTTCTTTCAAAGCTCCAGAAGTTGGTAGTCAAACCATGGATGTAATATCCTCCATCTGTTACCGTTACACCACCTACTCCTCAGACTGCGTTGGAATCTCTGTAGCGGACTTAATAAATTGTCCCTTCAAATTTTCTATTGTCTTCTTGTTACAATTCTTAGAAGAATATTTCTTTGTGCTTGTTAAGCCACTTAAATCTGACCTGTGATTTGGTGTTTAGGTATAGAAATTCCAAAAACTACTAATTTTGGTGTTTTTTTGTTTTTTTTTAGATACAGTCCCTTTTGTTCACAGTTCTGAGATGTGTTGATCATGTTGCAGTCATGTTGTTTTTGTGTATTTTTTGTGTTTTTTTTTTACCATTTTCAATGACATTTATTGGTGACTATGTTCAACTGGACATGGATTCATAGATAAACATGGCATTGATTTCAATGAATTATGGAACTGGAACTCTGCATCTGCAAACACCCAGACCTAAATAGCTGAAATGTGTCAAAGAACGAGCATTTCTGATGGGGATATTCCCTATGTTAACAGTTGGACAGAAAACGAATGAAAAGCCATTCAAAGGAAAACTTTGAACTTTGTAAAGGCTGTCAGGGAGCCTGAAAACTATTGATTGTTATTACATGTTTTAAAAGATCACAAGAAAGTCTGACTTTTTGAAATTAAGAAAAAATAATTTCAGTTTAAAACTTTTCTAAGTATTATGTAAAAAAAAAAACCCAACAACAACATGTAAACATTTGCTTGTTACTAATACTATACATTTGTCCATGACTAGCTATTCCTAAATGTTTGGATATTGGCACTTGCTTATACTTTGCTAACAGGTTGCGTTGTGCAACGTGGCTCTGACTTCCTGTTAGTCTTTAACAGGAAATGATCTCCTTCACATGACTGATGTTTGAACAGCTCATTACATAGGCATTACATCCCACACGTAGAACAGTGTAACAGCATCATTCTTCAGGGACATCCTGCACAGAAAGAGAAGCTGCTTTCAACCTGTGGGCAGGTATGGGGATACGTCTTGTGAAAGTAAAGCTGCTCCTCCCCGTTTTTAGTCTAATAAATTTGGTACAGTTAAACAAAACATACATGCAGAGCGAAAGCCAATGTTACAACTTTTTCATGTTTCAGTTTCTGTGACACAAATGTCTGGGTCACTTTTGTCCCAGTTTGCTCTGTACTGAAGAAATGCTAACCAGTAGCTCATTGAGTGTCATTTGGAAGAAATTACAAGTTTATGGTTTGTGGTCTGACGGCTTCAAAGGTTTCTGGGAAAACACAACAATCCACTGTTAAATCTTTGGAAAAACATTTAGCTTTCTTTTTAGTGAAGTTTCTCTTTATTAAAGTGGAAGAAGTCGGGGTATAATTTACGCCCAGATTTTTTTCTTTTTTATGTGGAAACATGCCGTACATACTTTTACCAACAGAACACCAAAATGTTGAGGCAGTTAAAGCTGAATCAAGCCCCAAAAATGTATCTTCTGAAACGTTTCTGAGAGACACAAAAGATGAGAATAGCTTTGTACAGTATGCTGTGCCATACTGTACAAGGACTAGGATACATAACAGACCCAAAAAGAGGCGTGCAATTTCATGGTCCATTTCTAATTTCCAACTTTGATCTATTAAAACAGATTTTAACCAGTTCTATTTCTTTCTAGAGACCAAAATATGAGAAGATAAATGAGCAAGATTTAAAAAATGTTCTGCCATCAGTGGTTTTTTTTCTCAGGAATGGTTTAATATGAGGAGATGATGTGACATCAGGTCATTTGTGTGAGAAAACAGCTACTATAAAAATAGTATTTATTAATATTTTAAACAAAGACAAATTGGGAACAGAGTTGAAATTTTAAAGTATGTATAGCATCTTATATTAAGAATTAGCATGATTAGCAGTGTTATCACAGCAAAAAACAGAAGTCTGGACTTATTAACAGGATGGATGTTAACAAGTCCATCATATTCCATTACACAGGTTGAAAGCTCAAAAAAAGGAGAAAACTTGAAAGGAAAAAATATACTTTATTAATTATCCCGCGTCATAATCTATCACAGAATATTCAGACACTTCTAAGGCACTTTTGCTCAATAGGCCACCAATGTACAGGTGATAATCCAGTTACCAGCCAATTTCTTGATTCGTTTCTAATCTATACGTCATTAGTTTAGGTCGTGCCACATTATTTTACGTATCAATTTGAACTCCGTTGTCAGACATCCCTCTCTCCTGTCTGTTTCAAGGAAAACAGCCATCGTCATCGTTATAAACGGGAGGATCAGACAAAAAGGAAATCCGGACTTTTCACACAGAGTTTGAGGGATTACAGTAACCTGTGTGAGATGAAGCCAGTAGTCTTGCTTCTCTCCAAACTTCCTGAGCAAAGGGTTTGGTTTCAGCCTGCAGGCAGCTTCTGTTTGAGAAAATTAACGTTAATCCCAGTTGTAGCTTAAAGGCAAGAAGGTTTGGCATAAGCATGAAGATGAAAGCCGGTAGAGGTAAACTGGTGGTTTGGACGAGGCTCCCGACGCCTCCCGAGTCAATGGAAGCGGTAAGTTTGGCCAGTCAGAGTGCTGCAGCCTTGTGCTCCCTAAAGCGTTTGGTTGGGTTTGTTCAGGGCATCTCGTCGGTCATTCCTACCTCTCTGGTAAACATGTTTTTTTTTTTTAGGAGTCTCTCTGTTCTGTTAATCGATAGACCGCACTTCAAGGTTACTCATGGGTCCCTGACTGTCGCCAACGCGTCCGCCGTGTGTGTGTTTGGGGCTGGTTGCTGTCACCTGGAAAAACAAAACCCCCCTTCCTCCTTCCCCACGATTCGCTCTGCACCGGTGAAATTAATCTGGAGGGATTTGTACCTCTCGCTGTCTGCCTGTCAGGAGCGCTGCACAGAGGGACCAAAGGATGTTGTGACGGCTGTGTTGGTGGTGTGAGCTGGATGAACGGACGCTGCCTAAGACGATTTGGGGATGAATAGGGAGAGAGAAAGGGCAATTATACAGGGGAGAGGGGGCAGATATGATGTGAACGGGAGCAGACGGAGGGAGGTGGTTAAATTTTAATGAGATGATTGTATTATACAGTACGGTGTCCAGTCAGAGCTGCTCCCCTGTGACATCTCATCCTCACAAGAAGCATTGCTGATGAATTTGTCCCCGGATGCTCATTGACTAGGCAGTAATCGGCAGCTGTGAACATATCAGCCTAACTTGGTTTAGATAATTTATTGTTTTTAGAGGCAATCTCATACCATTGAAGCCTTCGTGACTCTTATTTTTGGTAGAGATATTTCTAAATCCTGCATGGTTCCTGACAGACTGGTTTAAAACTCAGACAAAAAAAGGGGAAATTTATTATGCTCCATTTAGTTTCCCTGTTTTATATTGAAAGTCCTGCTCTCTCTCACTCACTTGCAGCCTGAATGAGTTGCAAACATTGAACAAGTTGCTGACAGTACTGTTTAATTTACATCCTATAACATCCTGTTTCACCATTCATGCTTTTTCTGGCTTCACTGGTGAACACCTCACTCACAAACATATACATTTGTTTAATTTTTTTTTCTTCACCAAACCGGTTCTGAAGCTCAACTGTTGCCTGTGTTTGCTTACACCACTTCTTTGTGTTTACACTGAGGCAAAATCTGGCTCTGGGTCCCCATCATCAAATAATAACCTCTTTCAACCACCCAAAATGTTACTTTAGTTTTTATTCTTCTTAATACAAGGCAAAACTGTAAAACCACCAATCTTCATCATTAAAAAAAGGTCTGATTTGCATCAGACTAACGGAAACTTTCTGTCTCCTTTCATCCAGCTACTTATTGTTTTAATCACCCACCATTGAGTGCTGCATAGAGTTGCTCTGACAGGGGAAGTTTTCAGCTGAATCCATAAACATAATTTCAGACTCAGTTTTCCTGTGTTTTAATATTAGACAGTGTTAATTATGCAAGATGTTAATGCTGTGCCATCTGTTGCATTTCTAGCACTGCTGGTACCGATCATATCAGAGATCAGCTGATTGGGAAATTTTAAAAGATGTAAGATATTTGTTTGCAGGGATACTGAGATAAAACAAGATGAATAGTGCAGCGCTGCATTCCTCATCGTATTTACTGCATGAAACACTCATAGGGACACAGTGATCCAACACCATGTCGACTCCAGGGTCAGTAGTGGTTGGGCTCTGGAAGTGCTTGAGAAGAAAAGCCTTAGTCCCGTAGACTCGTTTCAGTTAGGGACCAAAATTGCAGCAATTGTAACATTTTCAGCTGCTGCAGTTCTCTTCCACATCGTACCCTGTCAGACAAACCAAAACTTTTCAAAACCTTGTTCCTCTCTTCCTATCCATAAAGAAGCACCGAAGGAAAGGACTCAAAATCTCTCAGGAAGAGACTGAGCGCAACTTCCTCCTTATGAAATGTAAACTTTTTGTCTTAAACAAAAGACCACAAGCTATTTCTCCTGCTAACGCAGGAGGACGTGTTTTGTCTTGATTGTATTAACCCAGAATGCCCCGTTCTTGAGTCGACTTCCAGCTCCGGCCCGCTTTGGTTTTACATATGCATTTGAACCGCGCCAGAATTCACTTCAATCGAACTGAGACTTAGGTTCTTAAGCGAAACACTGATCAGGAAGAAATGTGGCCATTAGCTGATTTCTAACATACAAATGAAACCGTAGCTCTACCACATGTCATTGTGGTTTCACCGAGTCGATGTGAATTCAACCCCTGAGCGAATTGCGTGCAATTGTTTGCTAGAGGTGCTAGACACATAATCTTCTCTGCAGCCAGGACAGGAAATCATACTGATTCTCTGTGACTCGGCTCTTTTTCGCCTTTCTGCCTCTCCGTGTCTCAGAGTTAGATGGAGGGGGCCCGGAGCCGTCCCTCTGCATCTCCCCCATCCCAAACCGAGGCCCTGTCACTTCCCATCTCCTCTCAGGGTCTATGGTCGCGGGACATTCGGAGCTGGCTGGCTGGCTGTCGCGAACTTTTCGGCGATGATGACGATGAGCTCAGTAAATGGTTTCACACAAGAGATGCTGAGTGGACTCTCGCAGGCTTCCAATCGATTGACCCTCCCTCATGGCCCGTTGTGGTTTTGTTAATTGGTCTCCGGCTCACTGCTGACACAGTAACCCTAATGGAGAAGAATTACTGCTGTCCCGTCATGCATTAACCTCCCTCCTCCACCCCTCTTTCCATCAACCCTCCCTCGCTCGCTCTCGGGCCTGACCTCTGCTCCCACCCCTCCTCCCATCGCCATCAGCATCAGCAGGCGTGTTTCACAGCTGGGTAGACGGAGATGGCAGTGCGCATACAATCCCATCACGTGTTCCTGTGCCTCGGGGACCTAAGGTCAGGTGACGCTGATGACCGAATTAAAGCACTAAAAGGCAAACACTCTCTGAACAGCGCTGCTCCCTAATTAGTTTAGCTATAACAGAAGCATAGTCGCAAGACACAATGCGATACATTGTGTCTTGCACATTTGTGCAAAATACATTGTATCACATATGGAGCTCATATGTGATACATTGTGAAAGTATTCACACTGCTTTAACTTTTTCACATTAAAACCACTAACTTAAATGTATTCTATTGAGATTTTATGTGAAAAGCAAAGTACAACTAAAGTATAGGGGAAATGAAAACTTGAATGTTGTTTCGCATTTATATTTGTCCCATTTTACTCTGATACCCCTAGAGGTAAACATCTAGTGCAACTAATTGCCTTCAGAAGTTGGCAGATTGGAGTCTATCTGTGAATAAGTTAATCTCAGGCCTCAGAGGTTTGTTACAGAACATTAGTGAACAATGAGCTTCATAAAGACAGGAAAACAGAAGACAGGTCAGGGACAAAGTCATGGAGACATTTAAAGCAAACTTTCCAAGAAGAGAATGAGTTCAGGACAGCTGCTTAGAGTGCCTTCACACCAACCCCGTTTAGTCTGCTCTAATCAAGGGTTGGATTGGATTTGTGGGTTGGGTTGGATTTGTCGACAAACCTGTCGATTGCGAAGGCGTGAATACACAATCGAACTCTGATGCAGACCAAAAATAAACTCTGGTCTGCCTAGAAATCTACGTCTTGGAAGTGTGTGGTGCGGTAATACCAAGCTGGCAGGAGACTGCTCCAAAAGTAAGAATCGGACTATAGAGCAGGGCATTCTGGGTAAATACAACCACAAAAACATGAGAGTCTAGCACTACAGGGAGAAGTGGCTTGTGGTCTTTTGCCCAAGACAAAAAAGAAGTCCTATAACCACTAAAATCTGATGCTACTGCATTTTTGTTTACATTTTGCGAAGAAGGTTTTGCTCAGTGTCGTCTTCAGATTTTTTTGTGTCGTTTCCTTCAGTGGTTCTTGGTGCAGTGCCCCTACAGGCTTGGAGGTGAACAGGTTTTTCAAAGGCTTTGGTTCATTTGAAGCAGTGTAGTTTGAAAGCGAACTGCAGCAGCTGAAAATGTAACAAATGTTGCAATTTTGTTCCCCAATCCAACCAAGTCTACCAGACTATCAAGTATGAAAACACCATGAGTCAGAGAAGCAGACAAAGTGCACGTCGTAACTATCAGGACAATTTTCAGTTGTAAATTTACACTATTTTAACAGCTTCACAGTCGTCTTTTCTTTTCATATACTTTGTACTAATAATGTATAATTATTACATTACATATGTGAAAGGTCAATAATTAAAGTTATTTTTCTCAAATGTTTTGTTTTATTTCCATTTGTTTTTTCTTCTTCTTCTGTTTCCTGTTGTTTGATGCTTTCTGGCCAGGTCATTGATGGAAATGAGATTATGTTCTCAACCAACTTATCTGGTTTAGTAAAAATAAAAGTGAACAAAAGTGTCATTTTTAGCTTCCTCTGCAGCAGCTCCATAGCCGCTCTACAGAGCACATCGTCTGCAGGAGGGGGGGATGAATAAAAGAGCTTATTAAAGTCAGTTTGCTTCATGGCGCATGGAAAAGTGTGCTCCCTGTACGTCATGCAGCCTGATGAGTCAGAGGAGTTTTCAGAGTAAGGGTGAGCTTGAAAAAACTGAAACTTTGTGCTCTGCAGTGATGCTCATACAGGCTTTCTGACATTTTGACAGCACTTTGTGGTTCTTTAATACCTGTATAGTATAATTATCTTCATGTTTTTCATTAACCAACATTTTCTCTGTTTTGTTTTACAGTGAAGGCGTCTTCAAATGTCCAGAGGATCAGCTCCCTTTAGACTATGCCAAGGTACGACGGACACACCGGCCTGACACTAATTCACACCACAAACTCTTGAGTTATTGATCTAACAACGCATTACAAACTTGTATGCATTTGTGCATATTCCCTGGAAGTCTTGGAGCAGTCCAACCCTACTTTTAATATTTACACTCATAACAAGCAGCAACATGTATTAGATAGAAACAGCGAGGCGTCCCGTCTGTTCGATACTCTACAAACACAGATGTAGCCGTCTGTGGTTTAGGCGTGTACTGCTACAGGATCGATGGAGTAATACAACCTTGAGTAAAACATGCTGGTTTCAAAGCATTTATCCAGAAAATTAGAATAAACAAAGAGCATAATTATTTTTTTTGTTTGTTTGTTTTTAACATAACTCTGAGGCCCCTTCAGTTTCCACATCATGTCTCTCTCTCTCTCTCAGTGTTCTATATTGGACATATTGTCAAACTGCTGAATTGTTTTTTGTTTTTGTTTTTTTTTTTTAATAACAGATTGACAAGTTGAGTAAGCTAACAATAAGCGGTGACCCAAAGGCAGCATTGATTTATTTTATTTTTTTTCTCCCCCAGTCGATGACTCTGTATTCGGCCCATTGTAGATTGGTTCAGAACATACTTAACAGGACATGACAGCTTTGTGTCATTTAGCGGTGCTAAATCTCAGCGAACAAAGATCACATGTGGAGTTCTTCAAGACTCCATTCTCAGCCCACTTTATCCAATATCTACATTCTCACTGTCAATGTCTCTAATGTCTCTTACCATACGCTGATGACACACAAATTTATATTTCTGTGTCACCAGATGACTGCTATTATTATTTCTGTCACTGAGTATGCGTGTCGGTAATATCATAGATTAGACGAGCTAGAGTTTCTTTCACTTAAGTCATAAAAGACAGAATTTGTTGTTTCTGGTCCCCGAAATTACAAGGTTAGCTCAATTGTTTTTCCAGTCACTTTGTAAATTTGTTAAAGTTTATGACATAGGATCCATAATTCTAGCTTTTAGTTTCAAAGAAGCATAACAATGACAACCCAAGATACTGACCTCCGCCCTTTAGAACCTCGTCTCCAAACAAATAAACAGTCCCACAGACGTTGCATCTATCAGCTTTATTCAGATCAAAATGTTTATATAAGTGGGACATTTAACTGAATAAATATGGACTGCTTTGCATTTTACTGTTGTATGACTTAATGTGAGCATGGTATCAAATCTATTCAGCGTTTTAGATCACTAACATGAAACAAATACAAAAGTGGGTTAGAAACAAGACAAAGCTAATCCATTTAAAATGGATGTTTGTTTGTTCCCCCCGCCCCCAAGAAAATTATCATCTGCTCCTACGAGAACAAATACACCATCTCAGAGGAGACGAGCAGTTATTATAACAAATCTAGTGCATGTAAAAACGTGAACTTGTGCGAACCCTGCAAACATCTGGTATTCC
Source organism: Poecilia formosa (assembly GCF_000485575.1). NCBI lineage: Eukaryota > Metazoa > Chordata > Actinopteri > Cyprinodontiformes > Poeciliidae > Poecilia > Poecilia formosa. Next base: position 646,416 of record NW_006800146.1, read on the forward strand.
TTTATGTATCTTGTACGAAGCCATCAAGTTTTGACAGGTTCAGACTGCAGCTGGTTAAACGCTGTGACTTTTACTTCACTTTGTTCAAATAAAAACCTGAGGGTCTGTGTCTCTGATTTACTGTAGTGCATAAAGGCAGTAAAACACGTCTTCACCCCCAAGTTAGAGGTTGCAATTTATTTCATTACACCAGAACATTTATTAAAACCATTGCACTCAATCACTCCCTGAGCAGACTGAGAAATAAATTTCAGTTTCCCTCCAAATGTAAGGTAATCATATTGTGCTCATGGAGGGGGGGGGTATAAAGACCGTATGCAGAGTCAGGACTCTCTCATGTATGATCTCTGCTTTTCAAAGCAACTACATTTCAGAGATAAGGGACACGGAAGGATCATTTCTCTTTTTTTATGCTACAGCTTTTGGCATATTTCTCTCATGCTAGACTTTGTCTTATTCATTCTACAAGACTTAAGCAACACATACAACATCCACAATCACAAAAAAGAAAAATATTAAACATAATAATGTCTGCAGATCTCTTAAATAAATGCTCTCCATTTTGATACCTCACCACACTGCTGAAAAGATGTAAATAAATCTTAAATATTTGTGTTGTTTTTCATGAATCTCAGTACTATATAGTGGACACAGTTAATTAGTGAAACTGGTGCAGATATTATTGGGCAGAATGTGATGATGTGTTGTTTGATCGAGTATCTTGAGTGGCAAGCAGTTTTTGGAAAAATATTTAATAACTTCTCCTTGGGTAAAAAACCATGATCTGTTTCCCCCAGTAGCACTAGACTTCCATGTTTGTTTGGTTGCATTTACCCAGAATGCACTGCGCTGCAGTGTCCCGCTTTTGGAGTGGTCTCCAGTCCGCTTGGCGTTCACATATTCATTCAAACCACGTCAGAGTTCACTTCGACCGACCTGAGAGCTCGGTTTGTAGACGGACCAGAGTTCAGTTTTTGGGTTTGCAACAGTCCTTCCCAAACAAACCAGACTTTCTAGACTTTAGTTCGCTTTAATCAAACAGGCCTGGCATGAATGCACACTTAGTGTTTTCAGGATGAAGAATTAAGGGAAGGGGACGTCTAGCTTAGATGTCCTCAGCTATGTAACCGACACCTTGAAAGCCTGAGCTGTGTAAAGACTGGACAACACAACATGAAGAAAAAGCGAAAGTAGAGATGTTTACGTTCAGCAGTGAACCTGAACTGCTGCATGATCAGCAGGGCCCGGTGCTGGGAGCGATGAAGACGTCTCTAATAGCAGGAACTCCCCAGGGGGGGGATGGAGGCGCTCATGGCACACCTGTCAGACACTGTTATTTACCAAGGCGCTCCCAGGCTCCCAGTCGCCTGCAAATTACCCCCGTCTTGGTAGTCTTCTGTCATGGTTATCGTAACGCTCACTGCACGCTGTCCCTCCTTTCCAAAAAAATAAATAAATAAATAAAAATGCACAAACACAACCACATAAGAACAGCGGTGCAGTCATTAAAGGATTGTCCTGCTGCCACTGCTGCTGTATTTATGGTGAGGGGCTGAAATTGCTGCTGCAGACAGAATAAACCCCCAACTTGAACCGAAGAGCTTAACCTCTCCCTGATGAGCCGGGGACTAAGTTATTAAAATGTCATTATTGCAGCCTTCCAAGCAGATTCTAAGACTGGAACAATGAGAGACTGTTCTTTTTTTCCCCGCCCCCCCAAAAAAGTTTATTGCAGCAAAATCTTTTGTGGACAGGATTGAAAAGCTTACATATCTGTCTGAACTTGAACATGACCTGAGTGAGCGGAGTTATTTTAAGACATTTCCAGGTGCGTTGTGTTTTTGATTGGACCGTTTGTACTCATGTTTCAGTGCGGGTGCACGTGACTGAACAAATCACAACTCAACAGCCAGGCTACAGAGGGCTGTTGTGACATTTGTTAGGAAGTGGCTTTTCTTGTTTGACCGGGTTTTTTTTTCCCCGGCGTTGGGGGACGGAGGCTTAAAAGCCTCAGGACAGCGACTTGATGGAGAGGATTTCAGGGGATTTTAGTAGAATGCAGCCTCTTCCTCATTGTTCAGTGACCACGGATAAATATTTCTCTGCCTCTTTACTGCCTCTTTACTTTACTTTTCTCTCTCTGAGGTCTCATAAAGTCATAAACTTCTTCATTATCACTGCAGTGGCAGGCCTGACTCACTGCTGCAGTGTAATAAAAAAAGAAAAGAAAAAAGATGTGAAATTCCCTCATTTCTCTGTGCAGCTTAGTGCAAACGGTGTCGTCTTTCCACAGTCTTGTGGTTTTAGTTCAGTTTGGGATGTTTAATGGTACTAGAAGAGTAAGCTTTTTTTTTTTTTTTTTGCTCCTTAACTACCACTGTCGGGCTGCCACTGTTTCTGGTTAAACTAGACTGATTACATGTCAAAGTCCAAAAGTAGAGTGACTTTATCATCAATCAGGTAAATATGTAAACTTTCCTAAAAATGTGACAGCTTAAGAGCTGAAAAGAATCTAAATATAAGCTCACATGTGAGCAGAAAATTAAATCAACTTCTAGATTTTGCTAATATAACTGTGAGAGCTAATTCTCAAACGATTTTTATTTTTTACATTTTCAAAAAAAAAAAATGTAATTGGTGTTATGCCCTGATGCTCGGTTAGGTAAAATGTGTGGCCGTTATTTTTTTGTATTCATTGTGTTGAAAGGTTAGGAAACTATATGTATATCAGTAAATATAATTATTGGGCATAACGGCAATATTAATATTGAACCTTGATATCCCAAATTTTCACATTAGTGCATCTTTAGAATTTAACATTTAAAATATTATTTTCCAGCCTTTCTGCTACAAATCGTCATTAGTTACTTATCAGTCCCTCCAGTTTTTCGTGGAAACTCATGGAAAATAAACAGATCAAAAAGTCACACTTACTGTCAGACATAAGTGCAGAATTTCTTTCAAATTTTTCTAAAGTAGCACCACAAAATCGGATTTTGATTGCAAAAAAATACAAAGACATTTGTGAAATTGGATTATTATACATTGGTGAAAAAACAGTGTGTCTAGCATTACAAAAAGAGCAGTCTTTATGGTCATTCCTTGAAAATGTGCAGACTTTTTTTTTTTTTTAAGCGTTATGACATTTTCAAACAAAAGCTAAGCAATTCCCTAGCACCCCTTGTTTGGGATTAGCACAGCTATAGTAGTTAGCATAATCTAAAGAGATTTTTCTGAGGTTTTTTAAAAGGTGGCCAACATTTCCAGATCTAGAATGTTCCATGACAGACAGATAACCAGAGCACCTTAGCTGCTCTCTGTTCAGCCTTTTTTTTTTTTTTAGTTGTTGAAGTCTTGCTCTCTCTTGCTCCCTTGCAGCCTGTATGATATGCAGACATATTGTTGAACATTCAGCTTCCAATTTGAAGTTTCCATCTTTTTGAGTCTCACCTCACTGAGACTCAAATGGTCCGCCTTAACTATTTGGTCTCTTCACTCATATAATTGGCAAATAAATCCTAAGTGTTATCAACACACGTTTTTCATGCTAATGTCACATTCAGCCAGGTTGGCGGAGTCTTCCAGGACACACCAGATACAGATGACATTGCCCAAAACGCTACCGTTGCTAGTGTACAGCAGCAGGTATCTGCATCTGTCTGCCCTGACTTCATGCCACGTTGTCGCCCTCAGATCTACCCGGACCCGGAGCTGGAGCAGCAAATCCTGGCGCTGCCCATCCGCTGCATCCACAGCGAGGAGGGCTGCCGCTGGACCGGACAGATGAAGCAGCTGCAGGTGAGAAGAAGCTCATGCTTCTCTCTCTCTCTCTCTCTCTCTCTCTCTCTCTCTTTCTCTCTCTCTCTCTCTCCGTCATTCACTCGTCCGTTTCGGGCAAGTGAATGACAAATGGGGCAAGTCCGCTGAACCTGTGGCTGCTTCTCCTCCCCCCTCAGGGCCACTTCTCCACCTGCGCCTTCAACGTGATCCCATGCCCCAACCGCTGCTCCGTCAAGCTGACGCGCCGCGACCTGCCAGACCACCTGCAGCACGACTGCCCCAAGCGCAAGGTCAAGTGCGAGTTTTGCGGCAGCGAGTTCACCGGCGAGGCCTATGAGGTAAACACTGCTTTTTTGTTTGTTTGTTTTTCGTCGTGGTTGTGTGAGTTTGATGGAAAAAGAAACACCTGGAGAGAGATGACTCATGGTGTCAAATGAAAGAAGTACCTGTTAAAAACAGCTGGAAGAACTTGGGCCGCTAATACGGTGACGCACGGACGTCACCGTATTAGGAAAATATTTTCTGGTAGCACGAATGATGGAAGAGGAAACAACTTTTATTTTCATCAGCAACTGAATGGAGGGGCCTTACACTCCTCACTAACACCTCTGTTGGTTCTGACTCTCCTCTGTTTACTCTCTCTCCCTATGTACACATTTCCAGAACCACTACCTTTCACTTTCAAATAAACAACTAAAAAAACTGCTAGAAATGTTATATGAAGGTTACTACCTTTCTGGTCTATCTACCCTCTTTCTTTTCTTTGCTTCTGACGTTGTCCTGCCTTCTTTCCTTTGTGTTTCAGTCTTTTATCCTTTCCTTTCTTCCCTTCTTCCTTCTTGTGTCCGGTTTTGTGGGTTTCATCTTCTAAGTGTAAATGTCTTCCATTACTATTATTATTTTGTTACATTTTAAAATAAGCATAAAGAACTGAGACCTGTTGGAACCCTTACAGAAAGGCTAACCCTGAGCACACAAGAGCTAGCGACGAGACACAACAAAGTTGAAAAATTTTAAAACTTTTATTGCTGTCTTCCATATCGTCTCCAATGAGTTGGAGTCATTGCCAGCAAGTGGCAATGACTTTTTCCTTTCTCAATCATTTGTCAAGCCTGTCACTCATGATAGACATAAAGTTCTAGATAGCTAGCTCTCCTTATGGCAACCCGCTAGCCAGTTTAGTGGTTATTGGCCAGCTACTAGCTAGCTAACTGGTGCCTAAGAGCAGACTAGCTAGCTACCTGTTACTGGTAGCCTCACCTGCCACAGAAGGCAAAGAGGTCTACGCTCAACTCAAAACTTTTGCCTGATGGAAAAATACCTACATATACAAGAATATATGAGATTAAATGGTTCTGTCACGACACAATGCAAGACCTGTGATTAACATATTTAAGACCAATGCACATTATTGTAATGTATTTAAGATATTTTAAGATCTTCGTTATAGATACATGAATTTAAAACTTTTTAAGGATGCGCCGACAATCAAAGTTTGGATTTGGGTTTTTTTTTTTTTTTGTTGTTGTTTTAATTATCACTAATTTCTCTACTCACATTTGTTTCTGTTTTGTTTGTTTGCTTGTTTTGGTCAGAACCACCAGGGCGTGTGTCCTCAGGAGAGCGTTTACTGTGAGAACAAATGCGGAGCGAGGATGATGCGTCGCCTGCTGTCCCAGCACAGCATGGCCGAGTGTCCCAAACGCACGCAGCCCTGCAAGTACTGCGGCAAAGAGTTCGTCTTCGACACAATCCAGGTGAGTTTCGCTTGAGCCAAAAAAAAAAAGAAATTGGTAATTGTAAGAAAACAGATCCAACCTATATTTGACACAACAGGCAGAAACGCATTTATTTTCATTTAAGTATTCCTGCAGCTGCTTTCTGTTTGAGGCCTGAGCAGCGCAGGACAAAGAAGAAGTGCAGCAGGAGCAGCAGTATGTTTCCATTCAGGGTGTCTGTGTCCTTCTCCAGCTGGATGCGGTGTGAGCCGCTGCCATTATTGCTTTTAAGTTGAGGTCTCTTCCCCTCAGCACTTCTCTGACAAAGGCAGAGCTGTGATTTTCCCCTCCTCTCACATGCTGGGTCAAGATGTGCTGAAGTAACCAAACGTGGGTCGCAATGCTGAACAGCTGATTTCCTGTATTTTCATGGATTTTCACTAACTTGTGAACACCGAGAAGCTTTCAAGCTGATGAAACACTTTCTCCTCTGAGCGAGAAACACCAAACATTAAGTTGCGTGCAATTCTTCTGTTGTTGGCAAACGATGCGACTTTTAAATATCTTTTTGAATTTCTTTTCAGTTCTTTAAAACTTTGTCTACAGCGATTTCAGTAGTTTATGGCAGAGGTTCCCAAACTGTGGGGCGCGCCCCCTGGGGGGGGCGCCGTGTCATTGTAAGGGGGGGGCATGCGGGAAGCCATCTGGATGAAAAAAAAAACAAAACATGAACACTGTATGCGCTGGGTTTTTACCTTTGAATGGCCAACTCTCTGTTATTCCTATCTCAATTTGATACAGTAGAGGCTTCCACACTTCCCATATTTGTGTCCTCTGTCACTTTTATCAGCAGTTAAAACTGTTTAATCCATTGTTAACATGTTGTAACCTGTTTTTCCGAGCCGCCTTTAAACGCAACATGAGCGCAACGACGCTCGCGCTGGGTTTACAACCTGTGAAGGAGACCTGCTGCTGCTGTGCGGAGCTACGTAGGTTTGTGTTAGAATCACGGCAGCAAACCAGCAAAACGCAAAGAACTTTTCACAGTTTTTCCCTCCAAACTAACCGACTGAGTTGAGTAAAGCTGTTGGATGCAGGTAATGTTAGCTAAAAGATGACTAGCTAATATCAATACAGAAGCTTAAGCTTAACAAGTACTTTGTAGGCTACCGATGTTGGTGTCTATTTTCAGCTACGTACATTCATTTTGCCCCCAAAAAAGTCAAGGCCCCCCCCCCCACTGTCACACGCGTCGTTTCAACCAGACAGCCATTTGTAATCCATAGGGGGGGGCGCAGAAAATGTTTGGAAACCACTGGGGGGGCGCAGAAGAAAAAGTTTGGGAACCACTGGTTTATGGAAACCCAGATGATTATATTGATTCACTGACTTTGCAGCAAACCTAGTGGGTCTGAACCTTTGTTTGTCATCTTGTCAAAAGTGAACAAAACGATATGTATTCATCCCAAAGATACCTGAAATGAATGGAAAGCATATTGTCTCTTTTTCATTCATTCAAACGAAAATAATGTTTCTGTTTCCATTCTCTTGAATGCAGAACCACCAGTATCACTGCCCTCGCTTTCCTGTCCAGTGTCCAAACCAATGCGGCACTCCCAACATCGCCCGGGAGGACCTGGCCAACCACGTCAAGGACAACTGCGGCAACGCACTTGTCCTCTGTCCTTTCAAAGACGCCGGCTGCAAACACAGGGTAAGACTGACCTGCATCCGTTCTCATTAAAATTCTCCTGACTCTGTAGGAATTTTCTTTTAACACGTCCATTGTTGTGTTAATCATTAGCCAGGAAGCTTTTAAAAAAAATACATAATCTTTACTTTGTGACCTTGGTTACCAGGTCCAAAGATCCAGATTGTTGTCTAATAAGAGGACAGGCACAAACAGAATGACACATCTATCTGTGTCTTTTTTAAAGCTACCAAAGTCTGGAAATGTGGAAACATCAAACGCTGTGATGTCAATTTTCCACTTTTTTTAGTCTCTGAGAGTCAAGAAAGCCTCAAATATAAGCAAACAGAAACATAAAAGCAATAATAATAACAGTAAAATAGAGACAATAATAATAACGGTAAAATAGAGACAATAATAATAACGGTAAAATAGAGACTATATGGTAAATATAAAGAAATACCAGATGCAAATTGGTTTTTAAACAAACTGGTTCATGAACGTTCTGATATGAATAAATACGATTTTATAAATCATGAAGGCAACCAAGAGTTCTAATAATGTTGGGATGTAGACTTACAACTTTTCAAAATGTAAGCTAATAACCTGATAGTGTACGTCTTCTGTTGATTTAGATTTGCTGTTCCCCATTTTCCAAAGTTGACTGCAGTTTGAAAATACAAAGAATTTTTAAAGAGACAGAGGCTCAATTTCAAGCCGTTAAATTACAAAGTCAATTGTCTTTTAAGTTGTATTTGATACACATGACATTTTTATAATAACTGAAGTTAACATAATTACTTGGTTGTGCTGTAAAATGGCACCATGTGACTACAAAATACATAATACTGCTCTCTTAATAAAAATAAACTTCTGGATAAAGTTACAAGGAAATTAATTATCTTGACCCATGAACCTATCACGTTTCAAATCAACCTTGACACATTATTTGATTGAGTCAGATGAACAAAATGTTTTTTTTTACTTAACAAAGACTCATGAAAAATAATCAAATATATTCAGTATAGAATTAACTGTATTTTATGAACTCTTGAACAGAAGTGATTTGTTTTCTCCCTGCAGTGCCCTAAGCTGGCTATTAGCCGTCACTTGGAAGAGACCACCAAGTCACACCTCACCCTGATGTGTAACTTGGTCGGTCGCCAACGGCAAGAAATCCTGGAGCTGCGACGAGAGATGGAGGAGCTGTCGGTCAGCCAAGATGGCGTCCTCATTTGGAAACTCAGTGACTACTCCCGCAAACTCCAAGAGGCCAAACTGCGGAGCAACCACGAGTTCTTCAGCCCGCCATTCTACACGCACCGCTACGGCTACAAGCTTCAGGTGTCGGCCTTCCTGAACGGCAACGGCAGCGGCGAGGGCTCCCACCTCTCCGTCTACATCCGCGTCCTGCCGGGAGAGTACGACAACCTGCTGGAGTGGCCCTTCTCTTATAAGGTGACGTTCTCCATCCTGGACCAGAGCGACCCGTCCCTCTCCAAACCCCAGCACATCACAGAGACCTTCAACCCGGACCCCAACTGGAAGAATTTCCAGAAGCCCTGCAGCAGCCGCAACTCGCTGGACGAGAGCACCCTGGGCTTCGGCTACCCCAAGTTCATCTCACACGAGGAAATCAAGAAGAGGAACTACATCCGAGACAACTGCATCTTCATCAAGGCCTCTATAGATATTCCCCAGAAGATAATGGGTTGAGACCCAAGTGTTAGTTTTTTCTGTCCATGAAGGAAGATGGGTTAAAGACTGGAACTGACGCTTAACCTTGAAAACTTCTAAACGTCACCCTTTAGATCTTTCCTCCCCCGATTGCCTCTCCGCCGCAGAGCTTAAAGCGAGTCTGGTTTGTGCGAGCTGACTTGGAGGAACTCGCATCACGAGAGGGGGGAAAATGTTTGGTCTGCAGAGCTGTCACTTGTTGACGTTCCTTTTTTACGTTGTTTTTTTCTATGCGTTTGCTGACCTTTTGATCACCCTCTGCAACTTAAAGCCTTTGAAATCAAACAGTGCCTAGAGTGTTTATCTTGAGTTATACTTCTGTTTTTGTTTCTGCAGTACCAACACAATAAGAATGTGGTAAAGATATAGATATATAAGGTTTGAAGGGCATCTGTGAGCGGAAAGAAGCAAATGTTCAGCACCGCTCCAAAGAAGAGGGACCTAGCAGATTCAAACTCAAGCCCAACTGACTTTTGTTTACACACTCAGACCGTACCGTGATCTTTTAACAAACACACCGTCCCACATAACTACCACCAATAAGGTTTATATAAACACAAACATACAAATACTTTTAGGTGACCTTAAATATGTAGATGTTTTAATTAAATACCTTTGACAATTCATTACTCTCCTTAGGCCATGAAAACTCTTACCATATGCTAAATGTGAAATTTCCGTTTCTTGTTTGTTTAACTTACCTTACAGAGTTGAAGCCTGAAAAACAGAATGGTTTTGTTAAGGAAACATTCATCTAACCACAGATAAAAAATTGCAATCTTGAATCTAGGACACAAATTTAAGACTAAGCAACTTCCTGTTTTATTGATTTCTGGTTTATGTACCTCCACCGAACTTGAAATTTCAGGTTAGCATGTCTGACCTTTAGCAGAATACTGACCATAGCTTCCAGAGACTTATTAAAAAGACTTAATAACTGAGGCCTTATGGTTTTTACTATACTAGAAAGAAAATTCATTTGTGCTGATAATGAAATTAAAGCTGGCTTCAGACACGCTTAAATATCCTTAATAAGAACCAGAACCAGGAAGAACTTATAAAACCTCTTCTCATTTACCTCTAAAAAACCCCCATATTTTTACTATCCTAAAACTTGACAAAAACATTTGAAACTAAAACTAACATCTGTTTTCAAATGGCTAGGTTTAATTTAAATATTTGAAGAATAACCAACTTGACTTTTATTGAACAACTATTACCCAACACTAGATGTAAATCTCACTCCTGGACCTAAACCGTCAAATTATCTGCTCTAATTTTATGTTTTTATGCTAAGATATGCTAACTACAAATTATTAGCATAGTTTTGCATTGACAGCTACATACATTTCCATTTACTTTTTGTAACAGTAAAAAGTCATTTTGAGTTTTGTTTTTACCTTTCCAAAAACACTTAAGCAAGACTGTTGCAATTATACAGCTAAAGGCAATCTTTGAATCGCTAAGTTTAGCTTAACACTGAATAAAAAATAAGAACCAGCATGGCTTTTACTGAACAGTTACCACCCAGCAGTAGATGTAAAATGTAATTCTTCCACACCTATAGATGGAGCAAGTTTACTATTTGTTCTAGATTTCAGTCGTTTAAGGATTTTGCATACTCGCAAGAACTGAGAAAGATTTTTTATTTTCTCAAGGTGTCAAGATTTCACAGAAAAGTAACAGCACAACTCTTGGGACGTCAGCAAAAGCTTTTTCCCGTTAAACACGTCCTATATAATTTTTAAATTTCAAAGGTTTTACTAGATGATTTGTTGAGAATACGCTGCATTCATTTCCTACTGCTCTGGAATTTCCCTGCTCTTGCGTAGTATGCATAGCCCTCTAGGCTAACGATTGCTAACAATTTTCATTAGCAAAGCTTACCCTAAATATTCAAACATCTGTTCACTTGTGTCCTCTAACAGAGAAAGTCTGATTTTATATACTTTTTTTAAAACATTGCCAAAACCAAGACAACTCTTAAAACAAATTACACGAGAATGCTGAATATCTGTTAGTTGTTATCGTAGCACGAACTAACTTGCACTCTTGTGTAAGTAGTAACCAGATCAAAGTGGCAGGGGCTCTCTGGTGTACTGAACACACACACACAACTCTAACGGGGTCCATATTTACAGAGTCCTCACACTAATAAGAGAGGTTACCATACCTTTTGTCCACTTCCTCCCATCTATCAGAATACACACGCAATCTAAGAGTGAAGGAAAAGCCATGTGGCCTTTTTACAAAGTGTGTTTTCGCATGAGGGTTTTAAAGGTAAGCAGGCAAACGCATACTTCATGTGTCAAAACCTCGTTCTCACGTTTTTTATTTTTTTATTTTTTTTTTTTATGTAAGCTGTATTCTTGAAATCCTCACTTGTTGATGACTTTTTGCTATTATTTTTGAAGTTAACAAGAACTGTCAAAACAAAAACTTTTCTGATTTTGTTTTTATAAAATGTGAACCTTGGTGGCATAACCTATAAAGACAATGAACATTTGACATTAGTGTGTTGATTCGCACACGTGGGGAATGGAAAGGCATTCAGAGGCTCGGTGTAATGAGGGACTGTTGGCTCAACACACAACGTGACGAACACGAGCAGTCCCATGCTGTACACGCGTTTTCGTCAAAGCACCATAAGGAGCTAAGAAGACTTTTACAGTTTACTTATGATATATGTGAATACTAATGTAAAAAAAATGCAGAAGCACATTCTGTCTTTTTATTATTACACATGGGGGGAATTCTTAATTTCTTGTCATGAATACCAGCTGATATTTTACAGTGACACAAAAAGGCAAAGATATAAAAAAAGGGGAAAAAAACAACTTTTTTGTAAGATTCTGTATTTTTCAAAACGGTTAACTGTTTTATACAAGCTCTTTATGTTGGAGAGTCGGGGTTGACTTTGGGAGTTTTCGGACCCATTCGTCTTTTGAACATTTGGATAATTCGTTTGTCTGTCTGTGTGGTTTGAGCCTGTTCTGTCTGTATTATTTCCTCTTAAAAATATTTATTTTAAGGAGCCATCCGGAGTCTAGACTGATGGCACAAATGTTTTATGTTGATTGATGAGTGCTTGTCAATTTCTTATGTAAAATAAAATACCGTATATCAGTTGTTTTACTTATTTCCATTTGTGCTCCACAATGAAGCAATCAGTTAAATGCTTCATTGTGTTATGGAAACACCAGTTGACATATAATCACCAAAGTAAAGGCAACGTTATTGTAAAAGTAAACCACAAATTTAAAAAAGGCCTCCATTAAGTAATTTTATTTGCATAGCACTGAGTGTGCTTTTCAAGAAAATAAAGAAATGAAGAGAAAATGACATTGAGAATAAATATGACAGAACACTTGCATAAGAGGAATCATTAAAATGAAAATTTTAAACTGGGAGTTGGTCTTAAAGTTACGCGTTACAAAAACTAAATGCTGCCTGTCCTTTTTTATTTCTATGACATGGATGGTTAAAGGAAAACGATCAGGAAACCTCTTAGAAATATGGCAGTCGTCCTTATCTAATAATCCTATCCAAGCTGATTTAAAATAAAAGGAAACATAGAGAAATGGATAACGGTGATAAAACTTTGACCTCTGATTATTAGACGTACATCTTAATCACTGATTTATCTAACAGGTTAAAGTTATTTGAACATTTTAAAAAATAAAGCAGAGGACTACAGAGTTCAAGACGTGACTGTATGTACCCACACTTCAAATACCACACTTGATGAGTCCCTGTCTTCCCATGATGCTAATTAAAAGCCTTCTATTAGCAATGGTGGCGGTTTAATGAAAAGTCCCCATGAACAAGCAGTGACTTTAGCTTAGCAACTGCAGTAGTTTAACCCAAATATAAGAAGTCCGCCAGTTAGTTTTATTGCTGTTTTTTTCTTGAAACTGTATTTAAATTAATTAAAAATTGTTTGACTTTAAATAAGCTAATGACCAAAATACTGTGAATGATAGAGAAAATAAATCAAGATGGGAGTTTAAATCTACTCTGAATTTATATTGTGCAACTTTTTTATCGGTGGACCAGGAGTTTGATGACTGTTTGACAGAAATGTGTCCTGGAAATACAAACTGTTTAAATTGTTAGACCAGCACATTAGCCGCCACCATTACATTTATAGTATCAGCATACTTAGAGCCTCACTGAATTATTGATTAAATATACCACTAATGTTAATACTTAATGAAACTGAAAACCAATAAAGCTCATCTAGCCATCTGTCCTTTTGGGACTGCTTTATAAAAATTAAAGCAGTTGCAATATTTATCTTCTATTGACCTAAACCATTACAAAACGCTTATTCAGTTAAGTAGTTTTCCTTAAAAAAACGTCTTAAGTTTGTAGTGTTGCCAATTTCTTTTGCTTCTATTTAGATATCTAGGTCAGGGGTCATTGTAGTTTTGCAAGTTTTATTTTTTTTTTTCTAATGTCTCCAGCCAGAGATGGGAATTGAAGCAGCAGAGACAGTGAGGCAGACAGGAGTTTGCATCAGCTCTCCATTTGGCTCTGGTGCAAGAGGAAAGTGAGCTTTTAATATCGAAATCTCTCTGCCACCCCTAAAGAGGACAGTCTTGCATTTCACTTGCTGTACAAATGCTGGCCAAGGTCCTGCAAAAGCTATAATCTCGCTTCTCTTAGTGCTCATTTCATGGCTCAAAGATAAAAACATCTGTTTAAAAAAGAAGAAGAAAAAGGAAGGAGTGAGCTTCTTTTTCACTCAAGAGCCAGTTATTCAATAACGTAGAGAAAAGTTTTTAGTTTTAAATTGAAAGCTTCGCGGATTCCTGGCATGGAGCGAACAACCAACAACCCTGTTGCTCCTTCAGGGCGACGGTAGCATCAAAATAGTAACAGGCTAATTACATGTTAGCAAGAGTATTTGCCCTCGCTCTCCAAGTGGAGCCGAGTCACGTGCGCCTCTCCGCGTACAGGCCCGTCGTTTGGCTTCGCTCTGAAGTGACCCTCTGTTCCCTCAGGTAAATCATTTGCAGGTAGTCACATTCCCAACACTGTGAGCACACAAAACGTAACCTTTGGCCAAAATACACACTGGAAGAAAAAAAGAAAGAAGCAAGATGCCGGCGGGGTCGGAGGAAGAGGAGGCGGTGAAGATGGAGAAGAGCCCGACCTCCTCGTGAGGCTTTCCTTGCCTCGTGAAACATCAAAGGGAAGCTGCGGTTCGTGAAGCGGTGCCAGGCTGTCGCTGCTCATACTGGAAGTTTAACAATCGCGCCTCACAGAGCCGAAGCGAACCGGGCTGGTTTATGAGTAAGGTGGTGTCCCATGGCGGCTTTATAGAAAATCTGTGCTGGATTAACACCAGAACCTCCCTGGAAGATTAAGAGCAGTCAGAGCAGTCATCTAAAGAATAAAACTCACAGCATGTGTATCAGCACTGGTAGCTGACCTGGAAATGACAATTTGATTTAAGAAAAATATTTAAAAAAATCTAAGAATGTAACTTTTATTTTAAGTAGAAAGATGTCGCCATGTATTGGCAGATAATCCGAAAAAAATCGATCTTCCCACCTCCTCCTTCAGCTACTATTGCTGCTACCAAAAACAACCAATCAGAGCCAAGAGGAGGGTGGTAATGGTGTCAATTATGCTCATGTACTCTGCTCAATTTGCTAATGTTAGAGAAACGATTGACAGAGGAAAAAATATATTTTCCTCTGTCACTGGTGGCCATGACACTAGCCATAACATTCACAGCTGTTCTTTGCTAGATGCAGCCTGGCAGAGTGAGTGGGAAGGATGATTGACAGCACTAAGATCCGCCTCCTTGCTCTGATTTGTAGCTTATCTTTAGCACTGGGAGAAGAAGGAGCTATATTTTTTTCACATACTGTGAACTCATACCATACTTTCATATCTACAGTTTCAACAAATGTATATCTTATAAAAGCTGAAAAACATTTAGTCAACTGGGGAGACAGAATCTGGGCCAAGTCTGCATCAAAGCAATCAACAGTATTCATAAGTATAGCTGATTTTCACAAATATGACATAAGCAAAAGAGAATGTCTCAAAGCAACAAAGAAATGTGTAGAAACAATTGATAGATGTGCAAAAGGATTGGAGCCTCTTAGAATGACTGAGAAACTGCTTCTGTGACATTTATCAATGATTAAATGTTGCGTAGGTTGAACTGAGAGTTATGAGGAATATACTTTTATCACAAAATTCACCTGAAAACTTGAATTGACTTAAAGATAATGAAGTTGTACTCCATCAACAGTTGGAACCTTGTTGGTCAAAAACTGAAAAGTTTTGCAATTATGGAGAAACTTTTTTATTTTATCTTTTATTGCATATTGTATTAATTTGTTGCATTATTATTTTACCATTATTATTACATGTTTTATTTTACCTTTGATAGTAGAGTTTAATAGCTGATACCACCTGGACAGCTTTGCCGTAGCGTTACAGTCAGATCGTTACATTTCTAACAGCATAAAACAAAAACACATATCTAAATATACTTATTCCTCAACTGTCTAACAATCGTAGAAACCCGTTTACTTCTACCTTTAAATGAGAAGTGCTGCCAGACGCTCAATGGTTTTTACTGAGAGGTTTCAGATTATCAGCTCTTCTAATTTCCATTCGTTCTCTGTGCCTCAAGACTTCCTCCATTATCCTTTCTTTCACCAAGGCAGCTCCACCCAACCCGTCCCTCTAATGAGTCACTCACATTCTCCTACTTATCTTTGACTCACTCCAACAGATCCAGTGGCATAAAACATAATTGACACGCATATCACTCATACCCCAAACTTTATAATCCCTGTTGTGGAGATGGCACACATTTCCGTTTCCAAAATGCCATAGCTACTTAATTTGATAATAAAAGTCTAATTAAAACATTCCAAACATTCACACAGGTCCACTCAGGTCTCCAGCCAGATTGTGAAAGGTTTGAGAAAAAAAAATACCAAAAAGTGTGGTCCAACATCCACTGCATTGCAGCAGCTGAATAATAAAGTTCAGCTGGGAAACTAGAAGCTATGACCCTAGGTCAAAGGTCAATGAGATCCACTGTGGGTGTTTCCCAGTAGCAGCGCTGCCAGGCATGGATCAATTACTGTTCTGGGTTAATAAAAAAAACCCCAAACAAACACACAGAGGTGGTTTTTATTAACGAAATGCTCACCCATGCATCTAAACGAGCTTTCTGACTGATCATAACTCTCATGCTACAGATACACCAACCTACACGTTTAATGGCCTACCTGGTAAAGATATGCAAAATGCCTTAAAACGAATTTAATGCAGTGAGGAGGGAGGATGGGGGGGGCGGAATCAATCTGAAATTACATTTCTTAAGAACCTGATCAGAGGTGCTGCTCCCTCAGCTACTGAAACATTTTATTTTCTAAGGCTGATGCTTCATTTTAAACCTATCACCATCTTATGTGACACAACACAGAGGAGACGGAACAGCATTCCTATCGATTAGCTTGGATGAAGGTCGACCATTAGAAGTCAGGAAATGACCACAAGGAACAGCTACTGTATGAGCAATAATTAAAACTTTTCAAATAACTTAAACTGCGGATATTACACTATGAATCAAGGGTTGAGACTTGGAATCACCAAGTTTCAACCTTTAGACACCATCTGCAAGAAAAGATCTATGTCTCACCTTCACAAACGTAAAAACAATACATTTATTAAGGTGGAATGTATTCCTGAATAGATAAAAAGTTGGATCTTATCATGGTTTTATGACTTATAAAGATGTATATTTGTGGTTGTGACAGTGGTCCTGTTGCTGGCATTGGTGCCTTACAGCATATGAGGCTTTCTGCACTGAGTTTGCATGTTTTCTCTGTGCTTCTATAGCTCTTATACGGGTTCTTCCTCTCCAAATTGCCCACATTGTAGGTATAAATGTGTGGAATAGAAAATTGTTGGATGGCAGGTTGTTTTTCCTCTCCACTGTCGCTACATACATGCTTGGTATGAGGAATTCCTAAAGTCAACGACACAACTGTGAGCTACAAGTTGTCAATGACTTCATGTGGTCCACTGGGTTTCCTTAGAACTTTAAGTGCCTTTGAATTATGACTTGAACTAAATTTACTGTTTGATAGTTAGAATCAACTGGAATATTTGTGTGACTGATCTGATTCTTTGTAAGTTGCCTCAAGAGGACATTTGTTGTGAATTAGTCCTGTACAAATAAACCAAATTTAATTTAACTGAATTGCGACTCAAACATGGCAAAATGTTTATTCTATGTGTTATAAAATACCCATTATTTTTATGAACAGCATGTTTTTTTAATTTTTACTTGAATCAAGGAAGCATGTTTTGTCTTTCTTATTATTTCCACCCGTTGCAGTCAAATCCACGTGGAACATGAGCCATTGATCTCGACAGAGTATTTTTATGAAAGACGTTTCTCAAAAACTCCATAGACGCACGGAGCAAAGCGTCGTCTGTGAGGGCGATTCCTCAGAGAAGATGTAAACACTAAGAGGTGCAAAAAGCAGTCAGCTACTGAGAAGAACCTGTGAAAAACAGAAGTGTGTTTGCAACATCAGTCAATAAACATCTGTCGCTCATGTCGCCAAGTTCTTTTCGCTCAAATATGAGAGTTGTAACACAAATCAACCTGCCAGACCGACAGGTTTCTTTATTTTTATTTTACTAAGGTTGCAATTCAGGGATAGGAACATGGAGTAAAAAAAAAACAACAACAGAAACACAACAACAAACAATACTATGTTTTTTTTAGCTGCTATTATAAACTGTAATGTCTTTTCATTTAATCATGGAAAATGTATCATCTTATTTTCCAACAAAGGGTTTCAAGATCAGTCAGGACAGTAAGAACATATTTACCATATTTCTGGTTTTGAAAAAAATGGTTGTTTCACAAATTTTGTAACAATTTTGTACAGTATACTGCATTGATATTACATAAATGTTTCACAAATCAAGATTTCACTGGAATTTTTATAAGCATGGGAATGGAAATTAAACTGAAAATACTTAATTGGGATGAAAGTATGCAGATTTTATGTCTTTGTGTGTTTCTGTGTGGATGTGATGTTTTAGATTTAGATCATCATCCAATGGCCGTCCAGTTCAGATTTCCATTTAAAACTCCTGGTATTTTAAAGACTCAATAATAAGAAGGTTTTCAGGGCTTTGGGGGTGTTTTACTATAGTTTTGTTGCATGTCTGGTTAAAGTATTTTGTATTTTATTGATCTGTGTGTGCAATGACATTGCTTTTATGCATTGTGTACAGCCCTTTAATCTTTGTGATGAAGTAAAATGCTTTGTAAATACAGCTGGATTGGGAATATGAGCAGAGCCCACAGTATCACAGATCCCTACCTTACTGAACAATGAGCATAAATGTGGGTGGGTTTGTGTGCACACAATGTTATGTTTTGTAAGTTTGCAATGATTAGCTAAAGTAGCTTAATAATTTGGATTAGATGGATCTAAAATGTATGTAACCATTTAAATGAGATAATTCCAAAGCGTATTAAGAAAATTAATGAGGAGAAATGTTTTTTAAGAACTGCAACATTTGGTACATTTTCAGCTGCTGTGGTTCGCTTTCGTACCACACTGTCTCAAACAAAACCCTTTGAAAAATCTATTCCCCCCGTCGCCTTCGGTGGCGCTGCGCCAAAACTACTGAAGGAAACAACACGAAAACCTTCGAAGAAGACATCAAACGCAACTTCCTTCTTCACGAAAGGTAAACAAAAATGGGTCAGATTTTAGCGGTTGTAGGATTTCTCTTTTGTCTTTGGGTAAAGACCATGAAACATATTTACCCGGAACATACGGACCAGCCTTCTCGTTAGATTTCTAATATGTCCTTAACCAAAATGCTCACCGAACCACAATTAGCTTAATTCAACTGTTTCCATCCTGCAATCCTCCCAGTGATAAAGACACTGTTGTGTTGACAAGCCAGTGGAAACAGATCCCGCTGGCCAACAGGCCTGCATGTAATCTTAATTCCAGCCTTTAGCTCATAAGTAAAGCCTTTCTGTGGCACCAATCATGCAGCCCGTAATCTAGCTGCATGCTCAATGGCTACATGGCAGATTGTCAGGAAAGAGGGGAAAAAAGAATGTAGACTAAAATAGAACTGTGACCCATTTTTTAAAATCTATTTTTAGCTGCCTGTTTTATAAATAACTACTAAAGAAGGTGTCCAGTTAGAAATACGATCCATTTTCTCAATATGGCACTTAAAAGTCATTTACTAATTGCATCCATTTGTTATAATTCTATTTGTTCAGACAGTCAGGGTACAAGTCAAATAATGCCTTTAAAAATATGTATGATGAACAAAGTTTTTACATTGTTAGATCTATAATTCATGCACAACAATTTTTGTGATCTGTACTTTAACCTCTCATACTCAGGAATGCTACTCAAGAAAATATAAGTAACCTAAGTTACTGTAATTGAGTACAGCAAGCAATGTAATATATATAGAAAACAATTATTAACGGTGTAATGAGAAGCATTGTTGTGATGACGCACTGAAGGCGGAGTAGGAGATTCTTAAAGAGTCAGAAGCCCAATTTTAAAGCAAGAAATTTATTTTAAGTTATGTCTGACATATATACAGCATTTTTATAACATCTGAAGGCAGAGGTTCCCAAACTGTGGGGCGCGCCCCCTAGGGGGGGGGGCGCTGTGTCATTGCAGGGGGGCCGCGGGAAGCCGTCTGGATGAAAAACAAAAAACAAAACATGAACTGGGTTTTTACCTTAGAATGGCCAACTCTCTGTTATTCCTATGTCAATTTGATACAGTAGAGGCTTCCACACTTCCCATATTTGTGTCCTCTGTCACTTTTATCAGCAGTTAAAACTGTTTAATCCGTTGTTAACATGTTGTAACCTGTTTTTCCGAGCCGCCTTTAAACGCAACATGAGCGCTACGACGCTCGCGCTGGGTTTACACCTGTACCACTGAACCACTGTCTGAAGGTAACATAAATAAAATGGATGTGCCTGAAATATACTTAATACTGGCCCTTTAAGTGTTGTTTGCTTGAAGTTGACTTGTCAGTAAAAGAAGACAGGCAGAAAATTAAACATTACAGTTTATGAACTTGAGATGTTTTCAAGGCCACATGAAAATAAATATTTTTTTCCCCAAGCTTTTCTCCTTGCATATTTAATTTCAAGTTCACTCATCCTCTCTCACATTAGCATACATAAATATGTTTTTAAACACAAAATGACTGCAGTTAAACTGTAAGGAAGCTCAAGTTGAAGTTTCTTTATGCAGAACGGAAAGGATGTGTTTGTTTTTGTTGGGCATTGTCTTCTCCGGCGAGCGCCTCCTCACTTCCAGGTTTTTTTTCTTCTTTGTAGTTTCAAGGCTACGGCTGGTCGTGCATCACAAGGACAGGAATTGTGAGCTGTGAATTATTGAACTCTGCGATGTAGTCTTATAGTTTGAGCCAGAGCTGAGAACAAAGACTGAAAACATCATGCAGCCTTAAATATTTGTCCAGTCCAATTGAGAATCCGTTGCCAGACTTAAAAATCACTTCACATTCAACCTGACCGAGCTATTTAGTGAATACAATGGGGAAAAGACTTCACTAGATACACAATGTATGGGTGTACTTACACTTATACATTGTCAACTTTTAAATTCCTTAAATATATTCAAGTGACAAAATGCAGCATAACAATAGAAGGGATTATAAACATATTATGCTAATTTTCAATGCAGCTTTAGATGATTTGGTTTTATTTATTTACCTGTTCATCCCACTCACCTGTTCCCAGTCCATCAACTCCTCCAGTACAAACACAAACAAGAAAAGAAAATATTCCATGTATTGGCCGTCATAAAATTCTAATTTGTTGAAATGGTAAATTCATAAGAAGCTCACACTTCAAAATGTATCAAATCAAGGTCATATAGCACAAGTCTGCAGTAATATTCTCTTTTTAGCGAGAAAGACCTTTCCTAATCTTCTGAGATTTATATGGCAACATAAAAAATAGATTTGTGGCCATTCACTTAAAAAAAGTAGACATTAGCTACTTTTCCATTACAAATGTACACAAAACCTTGACATTATTCTGCTAATGTAAAAAGAAAAATGCAATTTCACAATCGTCGTGTTTCTATTGATTAAGAAAAGCAATTATAATCACATAAATAAGTTTGCTCACGTGATAAGTCAGTGACAAACATGCCATGCCATCGTCCTCCAACAACTACCTTTCACCTTCTCTCCAACATTTGGTTGCCGTCTTGGCTGTCAATCATGTGACTCGTGAGTTTCCATTGCAGTTTTGTGAGATGAACCGTTTTGATATGGGTAAAAAACCGCCACCTCATCCAAGCGGCAAAACGTTTTATCGAGATTCTTCGATATTGCCGTGTTTCCTTTGAGCAAATTCATTTTTAAAGTGTCAAATAAGGTGGAAACACAGCTTCGTCCCTCCATCAGTGATAACGTTCTCTTCAGCAGGATCTATAGAAGCAATGTCACAACAGTGTCAACCGCATTTAATCCTATTCCTAATCACCAAGATTTCTGGATTAAATTTCCCGTGTCAGCGGCGATTAAACTGGGAGAGCAATGGGATTGCCGTTGCTTCCAGATGGGCTGACTCAACTGGAAGTGACCAATGATAGCATAAGTATAGATTATATGGTTCACCGCTGGCTTGGGGTTTGGCGTACAAGCTGCTGCCTCCTCCAACCAACGCCACCAAGACGCATTCGCTTCAGAGATGTAAATCAGACGATGTCCTTACAAGAGGACTATGTTTTTGCTCTGATCTTAGGGAAAATCCAGGGAAAATCTTGACCAGATGGCCCAGCCGAGATTATCCTCTATACATGTCTCCATTTCTGTCACTCAGCCGCCCTTGGCATCGTGGCATTTCTATGAAGACGTAGAAGGATAAACACCCAGTGAGCAGGTTCCCCCTGTGTACCTCTGTTGCGTGTTTGTTGCCGTGTGCTTACATGTGGCCGGTAAAGGGTTTCTCAAACAAGCGCGGTTTGTTTTCTGGCCCGGCCACTTTGAAAACGCTCGGCACCACCCACTCTTGTCTCGAGCCGTGTTCCCACATCTGTGCCGTGGCTCAAATATCACTCCTTCCCCCCACCAGCATCTGCTGCAGGCGGAGGACTCAGTTCTCCACAAACTATCAGATTATCTCATGTTTAACTCATTTGAACCCTTGGAGATAACCTCGCCTGTCTAAATGATATCGGGACGCTCAAAAAGAAACGGGAATAGGGAGGAGGGAACAGGACAGTGGGGTGTGTGGGGCAGTGGGCCGGTTTCAGTGGACCGGTGGGTGTTATCCTGTCGTTCTTACAGAAACAGTCTGAGGACTGACAGTGAGCAGAGGTAGAGCAGCATGGTTGCCACAGAGAACAAACTGAGTTTCCTTGAGCCGGCCTCTGATTGGCTGAAGCCTCCACTGAAGGAGGTAGACTCTGCCAATAGGAAACTATTGATATTTTGTTGCCAGGCCAAGCTGTCCTGATACAAAACTCATGTTCATGAGCAACAAGATCACTCGTCAGGTTCAGAAAGTTCCTTTTTTCACGAGATGAGTATATTTAAGTGTATAAATGTGAATAATTTCATATCTAATTTTCACAATAAATCCTGGTTTCTTCTAAACTGTGGCTGCTCCTTCACATCAGACAAGCTTTTTAAGTCACTCCTTAAAACACATTTGTACTCACTGGCTTTTAATATCATGTAAGAGATTTATTTGTTGGGATTTTTATGTTTCTATTTCAATACATATTTTCATTTATGTTGGAATTGATATTATTTGTTGTTTTTGTATGTTGCACTTTGGCCAACTGCAGCTTTTCTTAAATGTGCTAGATAAATAAATTTAATTTGTTTTGATAAATTAGCAGAAAATCTACAGTAAGATATTAATGTTCCTTTTAATAAATCACAGCAGCAGTTACTGCTTTCATTAAAATGTTGAAAAATACTTAGCAAGTCAAGTAAACAAGAAAACATTTTAAATAGATTATATTTTATTTTTCACCAGTTTTATTTTTTATTTACAGTTATTCTTAGCAGATTTTAGACCAAATGCTATTGGAAGATTATCATAATATAATCTTAAAAAATACATGAAAATATGTATTTTTTAATGATTTGGGCCTTTTATGATTTTGGTGTGCTCAAGATTTAGTGCTTTATATTTATTTCATTGTGACAAAACAATTTTGATAGCAGCATTTTACTTTAACTGGGTAAAAAAAAATAAACTGAGACAGCTCAGGCATTCATTAAGATAAATTAATCATATCTTAGTTGTGCAATATGTCTCATATTTGATTTAATGATAAATGTAAAATTAAAACCCACTCTGTCAATAAAGACATTAACAGTAATAAAGTATGTAACCAGTGTCACCAAAGACACTGCTTTGGTGTACATTGCTTTTCGAAGAAATGTATTAGGGTTTTGTGGAATTTTGGTGTGGGCTTAGTGTTTTTGGTTGTTGTTATCAAGTTATTGTTTCATTTTGTGGATTTGTGCTGTAGTTGTAGTTCTGGCTGTTCCATGTTCCTCTGGTGTCCATGAATCACCTGCTGGTCTGTTTCTGTCATTCCTCGCAGATCCGCCGCTGAATGTTGCTGTTTTGAGAAGTTTGTGGGTGTAACTTGACTAAATGCGACGCTTCAGGCCGAATAAATGCTTTTGTAGGTGCAGCCTCAAACCATTCCCCCACAGCCTGCTGGTAGGAGGGAGCTGTAAGTGTGTGTGCGTGTGTGTGTGTGTCTGTGTGTGTGTCGGGTCGCAGGTTGCAGAGCAATCCTGTTGGTACCTGGCATGTTTCTTATGGGAATTTGCTACTGACATATAAAGGGTGGTGAGGCCCCCGGAGGGGTAAAATAGCAAGTCAAAGCCTGTCGTACAAACAGAAGTGGTGTGACTGCGTTCACTCTCACTCAGAATTAGAGAACTTACTTTTTTTTTATATGCTTTAATGTTTAAAGTTTTAACTGTTTCCTTGTATAAATGTATCTGTTTTTGTTTTAGATGGGTTTTTCCTCTTCACCCTGCTGTACCCTTAGGAAAATAAGTAACTAAAATAAAACTATTAAAATGTTCATTTGTCATTAACACAGCACCAACTGAACTACTTGCTTTTACTGAACCGCAGATGTTGATTTCCATCTCTTTTTGAGTGGTGATGATGATTTTTCACCATTCAGGTGGGTAAAAATATTTGCTGTTTTGAGCCGACTGTTAAATATCTCAGAACGATCCAGACCAAAATGCACACATCAGCTCACGCTTCCTTTTTCTCAGATGCTTTATTATGTTTGAGCCATTCATGCAAACAGATCCTCCTGGTTTTTAATAAAGTGTTTTCTGTCTGAGTTTTCAGGGTGTTTGAGGCTGTGGGGCATTAACTTTATGAAGAAGATGGAAAAACAATGAGCACACATTTCTTGTTGGAGATTTCATTTTCTTCAGTGTATCCTTAGTTTTTATTATGGCCTTCATAACGCGGGTGTGAACAGGAAACCTTGTGTGTGTATGAAGAAAAAATAAAGTTTTAAATTTAGCCAAGTGTATCTAGGTATCTCGCTAGCTATCTGGCTAGCTAATCTAGAACTAGCTAGATAGATATGCTAGCTAGCTAACTAGTCTTGAGCTAGCTAGATAGATATGCTAGCTAGCTATCATCTGTTGAAAATAAGAAGAAAATGAAATGTTGTGGTCAACTTCTAATAAGAGGAGTACTTAAGTGTCCAGCCAGAGTAATGCCAGAAGCTTGTTGGCTACAGAAACATGTTTTTCTGTAACTTGGTAAAAGATATTTCGCTAAATACTTGCAGATGAATATGTATATGAGCTTACTGTGGTGTGTGTTTAGTGTTTTGACTGTTGTGATTAAGTTATCCTTTTGTTGTTGGCGTTTTGTGAATTTGTGTTTTTGTTGCAGTTCTGTTTATTCCACATTTTCCCGATTTCCACTAATCACCGCCCTTACGTATCCTCAGCCAGTCATAACTGCGCAAAAATATAACGGGGGCTGAGAAAAATGTCATCTCAGCTTCTTCGTGTGTCTGTCACAAGAGGTCAAATTAAACCAAATGTTGGCTTTAAGCATTGCCATCGCCAACGTGGTTTATACTCCCACAGTTTTGTCAAGTTAGACAAACTTCTAATGGATCCTGAAACGCTTTAAAATTTAAATAAAAACTGGATGTGTTGGACGGTTGACAAATGAAAGTTTTGAAAAAGTTGAAAACATTAGCTTAGCATTCAAATGACCAAACAAAAGACAAAGAATACAGCTGAATTCAGACTGCACATCAAACTTGCTGTTAAAGTTTTACATTTCTATTACATGAGGATGTTATTTTCCAATATCTGCAACTGAACAGAAGAATATGAAGCTCTCAGACATTCAGACCCTTTCAGTCGATAAAACGCTGACTCATGCTCTCAGCAGCTTTTACTGAATTTTTCCCCATATCTAAGTAAAGTGATTATGAGGTGATGAAAAGGAAACTGCCTTAGGTAAATGTGGTTAAAAAAAATAACCAAAAATATTTAGGAGTGAGTGAGAGTTAAGGCATGACTCAATACTTTAAATGTAGCTATCATTTTGTTTTGGAATTTATTTTCTTTTTATTGTAAATCCTTCCCA
>NW_006800146.1:672232-689760 GCF_000485575.1 Poecilia formosa
ATATTTTATATATACAGCATTTTTACATTTTTACAACAGAAGGTAACAGTTACTTCATTGCGCTGTAAAATGGCACTGTGTGTCTGGAAAAGACATAATATTCCTCTTTAAGTATCCTTAGACTCTTCTTTGAACGTTGCTGCTTTGTACAGAACATGAATTTCTCATTTTTCATTTCAAAAGAAACACCTAAATAAAATAAAAAAAAAAAAAAACAAACAAACCAGAGTAGTTTTTATTTCAGACTGACAGTTTAAGTGCTGCCTCGTCCGTCATCTGGAAGCTTTATTAGGCAGGCTGCAGGTGTCAGCTGAGCCGGGTAATGAGTTTAGCAGTGGCGTGTCATCCTGATGGGCCGCCTGGGAGTCCTCCATCACCTACGGCTCTAATTGTGTCGTCGTGCTCCTCTCTCAGGCACCGTGCCGTTCCAGTGGATTAACCAGCCTGGATGTGGCACTTCAGCGGGGTGACGTCCTGCTCGCCACTTCCTGCCCACTGGATGCTTTGTTTTCTCTGTAAACACGGTGAACGTTCAAGACCTGTTGTCGCAGGACGCGGCTGTTTACTGAGGCCGAGGTTGCCACCGTAAATCAGACCGAGGAATGTCGCTGAAATTCAAAACCCCTGCAGACGTGTTGATGTGTAGATGTGGAGAAATCTTAAATTCATCCTGTTGCTGGGACAAGATGTTACTCTGATTAATTTGTTTGAAATCCAACCTTTAATTTGAGAGTTTTTTTTATTCAGTGGGTGGTTAAGCAGTCCTAAATTTACAAGAAAAATCCCAGAACAAAAACCTGTTGGGACATGTGGTGTTGATCCTTTGATCTCCTCTAACATTTTACCAGTTTGGACGTTTGACCTCTGTGAACTGTCCACATCCGGAAGGGTCAGAGGTGCTGCCAGTTCAAAGTTTTGCTCTTTAGAAGAGTCACTGATGTCCTGCTCTTGTTGCTGAACTTAAACAACAAAAATTAAAACAACTGACGCCAAATATTTAGAAACCTGTCTTTGTTTTTTAATGAATTAAACATGGAAGACTTTATAATAATTTACAAAACGCATGTGTGTACAGTAACCCTTTGAAAAAACTGTTTCCCCCTTCACCTGTGGTGGTGCTTCACCAAGAACCACTGAAGGAACGACACAAAAACCTCCAAAGAAGAAACTGAGCGCAACTTCCTTCTTCATGAAATGTAAGCAAATCTGGAGTGGCATCATTTTTTTTTTCTTTATTGTAGAATTTCTCATTTGTCTTTGACAGCAGACCACGAGACATTTGTTCTACTACCGCTTGTCTCTTGTGTTGGTTTTGGGATTTTTTTTAATTTACCCAGAATGCCCTGGGAGTGTGGTCCACTTCCTGCTTTTGGAGCCGTTTCCGGTCGGCTCAGTGTTTACATATGCATTCGAACTGCAACAGGGTTAATCGAATTCAGAGACATTTATTTATTTGTACTTTAACAGTTTTTTAAGGCTAGGTAGACCAACACATTGTGCCACAACCGTACTTTAAGAACATTCTTGATCTTGATGTGGCTAAAAATGAAAATAAGTTTAACACTCCTGACTTAGAGAGTGATTCTCTTTATGAAACATTATGCAGAAAAAAATAAATAAATAAAAAACAGACTTCAAGTTTTCTCTTTTGGTGGATAATTTGACCCTGGTATTTACATTTCTGTCCCAAAGAAAAAAACAGTTTTTATGAGGACTTCTGCAAACACAACCGCATCAGTAATTTATATTAAATCTTGACGGTAAGGGCGTCGGCCATCTTAATGCTGGATAAAGTTTACCTTCCAGTTTCTATTTTGTTTGCACTTTTGCTCATGATAAACTGTGGTGATTACAACACATTTCCTCAGCAGGGGCATGATTCACACATTCCATTCACACAAAGGTAAACTCACTCACATTAAACATTAACAGTGCCATTAACAGTTTACATCGCTCACCCACACACAGAACTATTTATCAGTTCAGAAATCAAATAACTTTTTTTTTGTAGTTCAGAGATGGTTCGGCCTGGACACAGAGAGGCTGGAAGCACTCCTACTTTTTATCTCTGAGCTTTAAATTCACATCTGACAGCTCAACTGAAACTCCGGTGGAGGAGGAGGGGAGGCGGCGGCCGGAGTGAGACTCTGGGTGTCCACTTTCAAGCAGCGCTCCGGCTCAACATACAGTGAGTTTAAGCTGAGGTCAGTTAGCTTTCCAAAGGTCATCCTAACCTAAACCGCTATTTTAAAAAATCCAAGCAGAAAACACAATACTTCTCAGCTGCATTTGTTGATCAATCGAATGGATCTTTTCTGACAAGGATTGTTTATTGAAAGGCAATTTGGTTAATAAAACTGTTTTATTCCGTCCTGTCGTAAAGTTACAGCAACTCCAGCAACAGGTTGATCTCTCCCAGAGATTCTTAGGTTTATAAAGCGATATTTGACAAATGGACATTGTTTTCTTGTACTTTAACAAATGCAATGACTTTAATTAATCTTTATTTTCAACAAAGTAATGTGAGTCAATTTCACCACTGATTTTTATGGACCAAAACAAACAGGATCAATATGAAAAAAAAATGCTATTAGACTTTAAAGTTAAATTATTTAATTAGAAATGTACACGACGTATGCTAAAAATCATTTTAAAAAATCAAAACTCTGCAGCAGTAGACGGTGCCTATATAAAGAACTCACTCACTTGAATATGCCCCCCTTTTATTGTTTTTACAGATCAATCCTGATCATGTACAAAAACAAGTTTAAAGTCAAAGTGGAAACTGGTTTCTAAAAAGTGAAATAAAAACATGTAATATGAAACAAGCGACTACATGAGTATTCAACCCCTTTTGTCGTGGATTTGTGGCTAGCAACCTGACAGAACTTGAGCGGTTTTGCAGTTTGTTTTCCCCTGTTGGTCTGGACCTTTTGAGCAGGTGTGAATAAACTCAAGATAACCCTGATACGGACTGAACAACCAGTCTAAGACACACTTTTTGAGGTGGTCTCAGTTGGGTTTCAAACAAATTCTGGTCCAGTTTGCTTCTGGTGTGAATATGGAACAAACCAACTACAATGGATGTACTTCTTTTTGAACTTCATGACCCACCGTTCCATTTCATTTCTTTGAAATGAAAAAATTTCAAAGAAATGAATTTCGCTTTTCAACAACATGATTTGCGCTTTTCAACAACATGATAAAATCACCATCTAGTGGCCATCTAGTGGCCTGGGAAGACTACTGCAGCGGACTCACTGTGTCTTTGTGGTCTCGTCTAAACTTGGGTTTTTTTTCCCCAACATCTGAAAATACAGTTTCCAGACAGTCATTTTTGTCAACTTGGCCTAAATGTCGCACTCAGTCATTAGATTCCATGTAGACGATGTGGATGAAAGTAACCTATGTTGTTTACACCAATGAACCGATGAAGGGTAGGGGTGAGAGAGCAGTGTGCTAATTGGTGTGAATTGGAGGAAGCCAGAGTGGCTCGGCAGTCTGACCATACTGTGGTTCGTTTTGACGGCTTCACTCTTATTATTGTGCGATTGGGTTGACCTCAATGGTTAAACCCTGAGGCAGGTTAAAAAAGGATCTTTGCTCCTTTTTTTCCTCATCATATTCTGTCATGGGGGGTTGTAAGGAATGGCCTGAAAAGTACTATTCCATATTTTTAAGAAATACTGTATACAAGTTTAGCATTGATAATGATTTATAAAAAAAAATAGACTTTTCATCAGCCCAGCATTCAAACAGTCCAAACAATCGCCACATTCCTGTCAGCTCAGCCACATCTCTAGAATGACAGACTGCTCAGTTCAGACAGCTGAAAATAGACTGTGGTGTGTTATCGCTAGCTGAGGCTGAACAGNGCTCCTTCAGACTAGCCAGCAGCAATTAGCAAACACCTGGTGGAACTGCACATCTGCTGACCTCATTATAGGAGCTACTTCTCTGTGCATTGGTGGTAAAAATGTTGTTGGTTAATAGAAGAACCATGTTGTGATGACTTCCTAAAGGCAGAGATTCAGAAAGAGCAGGAATTTTTAAAGATACAGAGGCCCAATATCAAGGCCTTAAATTACAAAGTAAAATTTCTTTTAAGTCATATTTTATATATGCACAGTTTTTAGAACAACTGAAGTTAACATAGTTTCCTGATTGTGCAATTTTATAGCACAATATGCCTGGAAAACTCATAACACTGCCTTTTTAATGACGACAATTTTAAATCTCTAAAACTGAGAAAAGTGCACCTCGGCCGTTATTTTTCCAGCATCCCGTCGTCACGTGAGTGCTAATCAGAAACAGGCCAGCTGGACCAGGTCCAGCTTTCGCATGGCTGGGTCAGAGAGGCTGAGAACAATTAGCGTGCGTGAGGGCCCGCCTTCCCTCGGCGAGGGAGGAATGACATGTTCATTTCTCAAGACTCATTTAAGGAGCTCCACTTAAGTGAGAGGGATTATTTAAGAAGTGGAGCGACTCCATTCCTGCGTTGATGAGTCAAAAATAAAGCAGTTTCTCAAAGTAGGAGAAGATCCCTTTGAGTACTTCTGTATAAATTAGAAGTGGGTAAAACAAAAAAGAAACCCTTTTGATGTCACCACCCAGGAGCATTTTTGGGTGCTACAGGGAGGAGGTATGTGTGTGTTTCTGTGTGTGTGTATTTCTGTGTGAGTGTTTGCGGTGTTGGCTCGGCTTGGACTGGCGCCGCGTTTGGCCCCACGGCTGCGGCCGCTCCAGATGTGCTTTGTCTTTCTTTCGTTAAGGATAGGCTCAACAACAACAAAAAAAAAAAAAAAAACATCCATGTTTTCCTGCACGGGAATGATGTGGAGCACAAACAGCTCCACGTTTGTGTTGCACGGGTGGAGGATCATTCCATCCTCCACCCCGGCACTAAACTGCTCTGTCCTGGGAGAAACTCCAGTCTCTGTGGTCTGATGCTTTTCATAAAAAGTCTTTTTTTGTTACTTTTATTACTTTCTAATACCAGTGCTTTGTATGAAGCCTTTCCTGTCACTTTTTTATCACTCTGTGCTCAGTTTTTCCCACAGTAAACTAGTCCACAGCCTCTTCTCTGTCTTCATGGCTGATGAACTGGATCCAGAACTCCAGCACTGAAGGCTGTAGAACTCAATCTGGTTGAGCTTAGGCCTGATGGGGTCTAAATTCTAAAAACACTTATGTCCTTTCATTCTGCTTCCCCAATTGATTAAAGGTTTATTGAAACATTAATTTTATATTAACAGTACTTGGTTCAAGGTTGAATAAACCACGTCGAAGTTCAGGTTTGGGATTCGTTGTTGGACTAAAAACAATCACAAGTCCTTAGAAGTAGTGAAATGCCGCTTTAAAAATCAACTTTTTTGAGCTTTAACATCATGTTCTAATGTTATTCCCTCATCAAGTGTTGCCTTGATTCTTTCATGTATGTTTGAGAAATCCTTTAGTCTCCCGTGACAACCATTCAGCTGTGCAAAACACCTGTTTGGACCAAGCCACGCCTTCAAGGACGAAGCTCCTCCTTTGAACTGGAGATTACAACTTTCCCTTGCGAATCCCTCACTCTGCTCCTTCAGACTAGTCAGCAGAAATTAGCTAATACCTGCTGGAACTGTACATCAGTTGAACTCGTTAAAGGATCAATAGAGGAATGATGCTGTAATGATTTCCTGAAGGTGGAGTTTTCTCTCTGAAACTCCACCTTTTGAAAGAGCCAGAGGCCCAGTTTCAAGGCATTAAATTACGAAGTCAAATTTCTTTTTAAGTCATATTTTATATATACAGCATTTTTACATTTTTACAACAGAAGGTAACAGTTACTTCATTGCGCTGTAAAATGGCACTGTGTGTCTGGAAAAGACATAATATTCCTCTTTAAGTATCCTTAGACTCTTCTTTGAACGTTGCTGCTTTGTACAGAACATGAATTTCTCATTTTTCATTTCAAAAGAAACACCTAAATAAAATTTAAAAAAACAACAACAAACAAACCAGAGTAGTTTTTATTTCAGACTGACAGTTTAAGTGCTGCCTCGTCCGTCATCTGGAAGCTTTATTAGGCAGGCTGCAGGTGTCAGCTGAGCAGGGTAATGAGTTTAGTCATCAGGCAGTGGCGTGTCATCCTGATGGGCCGCCTGGGAGTCCTCCATCACCTACGGCTCTAATTGTGTCGTCGTGCTCCTCTCTCAGGCACCGTGCCGTTCCAGTGGATTAACCAGCCTGGATGTGGCACTTCAGCGGGGTGACGTCCTGCCCGCCACTTCCTGCCCACTGGATGCTTTGTTTTCTCTGTAAACACGGTGAACGTTCAAGACCTGTTGTCGCAGGACGCGGCTGTTTACTGAGGCCGAGGTTGCCGCTGTAAATCAGACCGAGGAATGTCGCTGAAATTCAAAACCCCTGCAGACGTGTTGATGTGTAGATGTGGAGAAATCTTAAATTCATCCTGTTGCCGGGACAAGATGTTACTCTGAATAATTTGTTTGAAATCCAACCTTTAATTTGAGGGCTCTTTTTATTCAGTGGGTGGTTAAGAAGTCCTAAATTTACAAGGAAAATCCCAGAACAAAAACCTGTTGGGTCATGTGGTGTTGATCCTTTGATCTCCTCTAACATTTCACCAGTTTGGACGTTTGACCTCTGTGAACTGTCCACATCCGGGAGGGTCAGAGGTGCTGCCAGTTCAAAGTTTTGCTCTTTAGAAGAGTCACTAATGTCCAGCTCTTGTTGCTGAACTTAAACAACAAAAATTAAAACAACTGACGCCAAATATTTAGAAACCTGTCTTTGTTTTTTAATGAATTAAACATGGACGACTTTATAATAATTTACAAAACACATGTGTGTACAGTGACCCTTTGAAAAAACTGTTTCCCCCTTCGCCTGTGGTGGTGTTTCACCAAGAACCACTGAAGGAACGACACAAAAATCTCCAAAGAAGAAACTGAGCGCAACTTCCTTCTTCATGAAATGTAAGCAAATCTGGAGTGGCATCATTTTTTTTTTCTTTATTGTAGAATTTCTCATTTGTCTTTGACAGCAGACCACGAGACATTTGTTCTACTACCGCTTGTCTCTTGTGTTGGTTTTGGGATTTTTTTATTTACCCAGAATGCCCTGGGAGTGTGGTCCACTTCCTGCTTTTGGAGCTGTTTCCGGTCGGCTCAGTGTTTACATATGCATTCGAACTGCAACAGGGTTAATCGAATTCAGAGACATTTATTTATTTGTACTTTAACAGTTTTTTAAGGCTAGGTAGACCAACACATTGTGCCACAACCGTACTCTAAGAACATTCATGATCTTGATGTGGCTAAAAATGAAAATAAGTTTAACACTCCTGATTTAGAGAGTGATTCTCTTTATGAAACATTATGCAGAAAAAAATAAATAAATAAAAAACAGACTTCAAGTTTTCTCTTTTGGTGGATAATTTGACCCTGGTATTTACATTTCTGTCCCAAAGAAAAAAACAGTTTTTATGAGGACTTCTGCAAACACAACCGCATCAGTAATTTATATTAAATCTTGACGGTAAGGGCGTCGGCCATCTTAATGCTGGATAAAGTTTACCTTCCAGTTTCTATTTTGTTTGCACTTTTGCTCATGATAAACTGTGGTGATTACAACACATTTCCTCAGCAGGGGCATGATTCACACATTCCATTCACACAAAGGTAAACTCACTCACATTAAACATTAACAGTGCCATTAACAGTTTACATCGCTCACCCACACACAGAACTATTTATCAGTTCAGAAATCAAATAACTTTTTTTTTGTAGTTCAGAGATGGTTCGGCCTGGACACAGAGAGGCTGGAAGCACTCCTACTTTTTATCTCTGAGCTTTAAATTCACATCTGACAGCTCAACTGAAACTCCGGTGGAGGAGGAGGGGAGGCGGCGGCCGGAGTGAGACTCTGGGTGTCCACTTTCAAGCAGCGCTCCGGCTCAACATACAGTGAGTTTAAGCTGAGGTCAGTTAGCTTTCCAAAGGTCATCCTAACCTAAACCGCTATTTTAAAAAATCCAAGCAGAAAACACAATACTTCTCAGCTGCATTTGTTGATCAATCGAATGGATCTTTTCTGACAAGGATTGTTTATTGAAAGGCAATTTGGTTAATAAAACTGTTTTATTCCGTCCTGTCGTAAAGTTACAGCAACTCCAGCAACAGGTTGATCTCTCCCAGAGATTCTTAGGTTTATAAAGCGATATTTGACAAATGGACATTGTTTTCTTGTACTTTAACAAATGCAATGACTTTAATTAATCTTTATTTTCAACAAAGTAATGTGAGTCAATTTCACCACTGATTTTTATGGACCAAAACAAACAGGATCAATATGAAAAAAAAATGCTATTAGACTTTAAAGTTAAATTATTTAATTAGAAATGTACACGACGTATGCTAAAAATCATTTTAAAAAATCAAAACTCTGCAGCAGTAGACGGTGCCTATATAAAGAACTCACTCACTTGAATATGCCCCCCTTTTATTGTTTTTACAGATCAATCCTGATCATGTACAAAAACAAGTTTAAAGTCAAAGTGGAAACTGGTTTCTAAAAAGTGAAATAAAAACATGTAATATGAAACAAGCGACTACATGAGTATTCAACCCCTTTTGTCGTGGATTTGTGGCTAGCAACCTGACAGAACTTGAGCGGTTTTGCAGTTTGTTTTCCCCTGTTGGTCTGGACCTTTTGAGCAGGTGTGAATAAACTCAAGATAACCCTGATACGGACTGAACAACCAGTCTAAGACACACTTTTTGAGGTGGTCTCAGTTGGGTTTCAAACAAATTCTGGTCCAGTTTGCTTCTGGTGTGAATATGGAACAAACCAACTACAATGGATGTACTTCTTTTTGAACTTCATGACCCACCGTTCCATTTCATTTCTTTGAAATGAAAAAATTTCAAAGAAATGAATTTCGCTTTTCAACAACATGATTTGCGCTTTTCAACAACATGATAAAATCACCATCTAGTGGCCATCTAGTGGCCTGGGAAGACTACTGCAGCGGACTCACTGTGTCTTTGTGGTCTCGTCTAAACTTGGGTTTTTTTTCCCCAACATCTGAAAATACAGTTTCCAGACAGTCATTTTTGTCAACTTGGCCTAAATGTCGCACTCAGTCATTAGATTCCATGTAGACGATGTGGATGAAAGTAACCTATGTTGTTTACACCAATGAACCGATGAAGGGTAGGGGTGAGAGAGCAGTGTGCTAATTGGTGTGAATTGGAGGAAGCCAGAGTGGCTCGGCAGTCTGACCATACTGTGGTTCGTTTTGACGGCTTCACTCTTATTATTGTGCGATTGGGTTGACCTCAATGGTTAAACCCTGAGGCAGGTTAAAAAAGGATCTTTGCTCCTTTTTTTCCTCATCATATTCTGTCATGGGGGGTTGTAAGGAATGGCCTGAAAAGTACTATTCCATATTTTTAAGAAATACTGTATACAAGTTTAGCATTGATAATGATTTATAAAAAAAAATAGACTTTTCATCAGCCCAGCATTCAAACAGTCCAAACAATCGCCACATTCCTGTCAGCTCAGCCACATCTCTAGAATGACAGACTGCTCAGTTCAGACAGCTGAAAATAGACTGTGGTGTGTTATCGCTAGCTGAGGCTGAACAGCGTGCAACGGGGCTGTGTTCCCGGAAGTTCATGTCAACACGGAGCGCACGCGGTCCCATCATGTTCCTTAAGGTACCAGCAGATTCAGCTGGGGGGTGGAAGCCATGTTGTTGATGTAACAGAAGGAGTACTGGTGAATAGCCTACTTCTTGAAATTAAATATCAAACATCTTTTCATATTGATGTAATTTGGCAGAAAACAGCAGAATACAGCTTTGATTTGATTGATAAAATAATATTTAAGCACACAAATGTTTTCTTGAACGTTCTATTTACGTGACCCTCTAGAGCAGGGGTGCCCAAAATCGGCCTGGCATCCTGCATGTTTTAGTTCTCTCCCTGGCTTAACGCACCTGGATAAAATTATGGCTCGTTAGAAGACCTAAAAGGAATATTGACAAGCTGAAAAGGTTGTTACTACCACCAAGGAGAGAACTAAAACGTGCAGGATGCCAGACCGATTTTGGGCACCCCTGCTCTAGAGTCTAGAAGGTCACATAGATGAGGAGAGTCTAAGTCAGTGTTTCTCAACTCTGGTCCTCACCGCCCCCCTGCTCTGCATGTTTTAGATGTGCCTCTATTCCAAAACAGCTGATTCAAATGATTGCATGACCGTCAAGTACTGCAGAAGCCTGTTAATCACCCAGAGATACAATTCAGGTGTGTGGCAGAAGGGAAACACCTAAACATGCAGGACAGGGGGCGGTGAGGACCAGGGTTGAGAAACACTGGTCTAAGTCATGCTGGTGTACATGCTGCAGCGAAGAAACCACTCAGTTAAAAACTGTATATCCATCGCCACTGATGGTTATGCTAACTAGCCTTAGCATTCACGACAAGCTCCAGGTTGAGCAGTGTTTACAGAAGGATGATTGACAGCGGTGAGACCCTCCTCCTCACTCTGATTGGTCGTTCCTGATTGAGCGGTGTGTTTCTGCAGATGGCAGTGGGACCACAGGGAGATTATCTCTCAAATTTTACAGCCATGACGTAATGCTGGTTTTTGTTTTTTTGTTTTTAAACCCACTTTTTAAATAAAAAATACATACTGCAGCTTTTAAGGTTGCTGCACTAACCTGCAGAATATTAAACTCTGCAGATCTGACAGAAAAATAATGACCACTTTCTGACTACAAAACTATCAAATCAAGTGTTATCAAAAAAAAAAAAAAGACCAGAGACTGAGAATAAAAGTCTCCAGTGTGACAAACTTTTATAATCTTGTCACACTTTTAAAGTTTTGTTTTTTAAACAGCAAATTTCCATATGTTTATTCAACTCAAATAACCTTTGGGTTTGTTGGTGATTAAATGATCCCTCTGTTGTCATGCAGGCGTTCTGTGCTTCCACATAAAGAAGAAACATCTCATCTGAGCCGAGTTTGTTTGAAAAACACAAAATCTTGCTGAAGCTTCGCGGGGAACCTGCTGTGCCTGAGAGAGATAGCACGCTGCCGTCACCGTGTGGGAAAGGTGCGGAGAAATTAGCGCAGCGCTGCTGCAGCGGCCTTGAGGGGGACATAAGTCTGTCCTCTGACAGCTGGGGACAAAACCCACGAGGTCGGAAGGCCGAGAGCTGGCCTGGTGAGCTCAGCGGTGGCGGATGAAATCACAACACATCACAGGTCAGAGTTGACTCATTCCTCCACGTGTGACCGCAAACGTCTCCTCTCACACAAAATGCCATATTTGCATATTTAGATTTAAATGTATTTGCTAAATAAACAACAACAAAAAAAGAAACTAAATCAACATAATTGAAAAACAAGAAGCAGGATAGAGGCAAGAGCTTTAGTTGGGAGGTCTTCATCTGATGGGCCTGTGGTCTGACTGTCAGGGTGGGTCATGACCCTTAACCTCAGCTGGATACCTTTCCTCCCTACTGCTGCTGCGCTTCGGCTCCTCTAACTTTCGGGAAATGGTGTCGTCAGGGGAAACGGCCATGTGTCTTCCAGCTGTCTCCACCCAGAGACAATGATCTGTGCCTCATGATCGTCTGCTGTACAGCTGACAGGATTGATTTTCTGCTGGAAATCGACATCAGGTGTCAGACGTGGAGCAGATTTATGTCAAACAGCTCCTGTGACCTTCGACCTGTGCTGATGGATGCATTTAACCTCCGGATACAGACGGTCCTCATGTCTCTGTGGGTTGTGGCAAAACTTGATATGAGAAATGTGGCTCACCGCCTGGGTCGGTTTGTCCTGTGGGGTGACACATCGCTTGTCTTCACATTTAATCTTCATCTTTAGTGTTATAGAAAAAAAACAGTTTTACAAAAATGATGTAAACCTTTAAGACTCCATTAGCTGTGGAGAAATACCATTAGAAACAGGAAGATTTTCTTTTAATCTGTCCTGATAAAAAAGTTTTCATGGATATATTTAAATACATAATTAACAATTTAACTACTCCTAAAGAAAATTCACACAAAAGTATTTAACATCCAGTCTTACAATAAGCATTCAAGTTTCAAGGAGGTTGTCATTTTAACTAATGCTAAAAACTTGATGCGAAATGAAATTAGTTACTCTGGTCCTGGTGAAAACCTAATAAGGTATAAAATAGAGTAAAAAACTGCAGAATAAACAAATGACATAGCTGACTAATACAAGCATTCAAAACAGCAAAATGAGTAGTTAAAGGAGGGGGGATGATGTAAAATTGACTTTTTTGGATTTGTTTATGCTATGATGTTATTCCCTCATCAAAAACATTCCTGGAGTGCTTTATACGTGTTTGAGAAATCTTTGAATCTTCCATGGCAACCATTCAAGTTCCACTGGTAAATTGTAATTTTTATTCTTTTATTGTTTAATATTATTTGTAACAAATTTTTGCTGATACGCTTTTGTTTATTGCCAAATTTCCCAGTAGATTTTCTCCCTTTAAACAGCTAACTGATTTCCAAGCCTATACTGCCTATATTTCACAGTCAGTGTCATAGAAATGACTGGGTAAGTTATTTCGTTAGACTGGTCATAAAATAGAAAACGGACAAAACATCAATATGTTATGATTTTACAGGGAATATGTTTGCAGAAAAGAATATGAAATAATATATTCCATGAGGCAGAACATTTTTTTCTATTATTCTGATGTGAATCATATATGATTTAAGACTGTTATGATAGAGATTTATGAAATACTGACAACATAAATAAATATGTATCTCCTCACTTTAAACAATGACTTAAAAGAGGCTGCAGTTCTGCTCAAAGACTCAGAAATAAAAGCAGATTTTCTGCCTCTGCTCCTTTTGACGCCAACCGTAACAAGTTAATGCTTAAATTGGGCCATTATTTTCAATAAAAAAAAGAAGTGATGAAATTTAATGAAAGTTACAGTTGATCCAATCTGCTAATGTCAGAGTTTTGGATATATCACATTTAATGAGTCCTTTACGAATGTCTGAGTACGTTTTTACGCGAGCCTGAAGCTGCCAAGTAGGGCCTTTACATGCAGCAAAAATAAAACCGCCCCGCCGTTAACTTCATGCTTTTTCTGTTTTTATGCTCCTGTCATCACTGTCCAGTGGTGAATAATTTAGGGCGGGCACAGTGTGGCGTGTGGTGAGGGAGTCGCTCCAGCACCGTAGCGTTGGTGAGAGTCATAAGCTTGTTATGAATAAAACATCTCTGCGTCTCAGCCAGGAGAGGGCTTACGTTGCAGCAGTTTGCAGGCCAACTGGGTCTTCAATTGCGATAAGTTATTGCAATTTTATTTGACAGAAAGACGCGAGGGTCTGGGGGTTCATAATTGTGCAGTGGAGGTAAATGATAGATGGTTTTTATATGTTTTTTAGATGAAAATCTGAGAAGAGAGGCAATGCGGTGTAGATCCACCATTGATTGCTGTACAAACTTTCATTTTTCTAAGGTCGTTGTTAAAGATCGATTGACAAGCAATAATAATGTCAAGTTCTCAATTCGATCTAAATCTTGAGTTTACTCTTGACTTTATTCCATTGTTGTTCAACTGGAGATTGACTGGATGACCTCAAGTAACTCCTAAATATTAGATCTTAACCAGGTAAACATTTCTTCTTTTGTTTTTCTTTCAATTATGACTTTGTTTTAGCCACTGTTGCTTGACACCAGATTTGTGGAGTACATGGAAAATAAAAGCTTTCTGTTCAACAGATGCTAAGACTAGTTAGCATGGCAACCAAGGATGGGATAAACAGTTTATCTAGAGGCTAATGGTGGAGAAAATCAACGTTGTTTCTCCGCCGTTAGCACATGAGCATCATTGGCAGCGCTAAGACCCTCCTCCTGGCTCTGATTGGTTGTTTCTGACTGAGCGGTGTATTTATGCAGATGGCTGTAGGACCACAGGGAGGAGCCAGAGGAGTTCAATTTTTTCCCCAGATTATCTGTCTCATGTTATACAATCAGAACATAATGAATATTTTAACAAGTATTTTTTAACAACAGGTTTATAAAAGTTATCCATCACTGCTTTAAACTTCTGTTTCTTCCTAACATGTCTTGTGTTTTCCTTGGACTTCATGAAATGCTGTTGGTTCTCTAATGTCCTCTAAAGCCTCGTTTCCACTGAGTGATACAGATTGGGTCAGTGATTGGTCTGCTTCCATTTTAAAAGCAGCCCATACAGCTGAACCGCACCATGGCTGGACCCCCTTCAGTTGTAGTTCTAAAGGGTATCAGGTGGAGCTAACAGTGATGGGGGCCTTAAAGATGTCACTGCTTGAGTCAAACACAAATTTGTCACATTTACTTTAGTAGCTTTTTTGGGGAAAATTTTACTCTTAGGAGTGTTTTAATAATTTTTACTTTTACTTGAGTAATTCTATTATGAAGTGTTGCTCTTGCTTGAGTAAAATGTCTGGATGGTCTACCCACTGTGAGTAACTTCACTGAATGAAGAACTGAAGGCTTATGTGAACCATTTTCATTTTGGCCTTTAAAATTCCCACATAACTTTAGATTTTGGTGCGCCGTGAATCGGCTGTGTCAGAGGTGCTGCTGGTGGTCCTGGCTGGCTCTGCTGGTGGTTCCAGTAACTGAACATGAGAATGAACCACTGTCAGCACTGGGATCATGTGTCGGTGTCAACAGACACAAAGGCTGCCTCTGAGTCTGTGGTGAGGAGAGGAGGGAAAGGAGTGTGTTAAAAAGACCAACAATAGCTGCCATTCCAACACAAATGTGCACAAAACTTTGTCAATGTTCACCAAAAAAACACAAATTTGCCATTAAAAATTCCTTTAAATAAGAAACACAATTAAAAACACGTCAATAAATTTGTTTACACAGTAAGTGATTAAAAAACATGCTGTGCAATAATCCTCCAACTACTTCCTGTCGTCTTCTTCATCTTTTCCACCAGTAGTAACATTCGGTTGTTGACCATGTGGCTCATGTGCGAAATACACTAATGCTGCGATCAAACCATATGGGATTTGAGCAGAATTTTGTGGTGATAGATGTGCTGCGTGGTTGAAACGTTTCAAGCATTCAACGATCGTCAAGCACGTCCAAAGCAGCAGATGCCAGAGTTGGAGATTGTTGGTACCAATGTGGGTCAGCAGATCGTGAAACTGAGGTCTGCATGCTGACCTAAGTCAGCGTGCAGTTAGGTTTTGAAGCTTACCAAACTGACAACACCCTTGAATTATTTGGTGAAGTTAAACATGGTGCGCAGTCGACCAGTGGCGAGATTCTCTACGCTCAGTAAATAAAGCTGAGACACTTTCTTAATATTTCATCTGCCATTGTCCAAAGAGACGAGAAGAGGAAAATTAAAAGTTTAGAGGCTCCTCCCAATGTGCATCGTTCCACTCTTTGCTCAGACGCAGCAGGTCTAGAGCGATTTTGAAGCTTGATGTCAAGCACCTGGCTTCAAGTTACAAAAAGTACCCAACTTAAGGAATTGATTTACATTTGGTCTAAACGCAGCATAATTTTGATACAGCCGAAAACATTTTATAGAAAAACGTGAATTTGTTTGAAATTGGCAAATTTATGTAATTCCAATTTGCGCAATTATATGGTCAATGGAAATTCAGCTTGTCACCTTAATTGTCTTGTTCCCCTCCACCGTAGGGGGTCTACAAACACCGAAACCGTCTGGGAATCCCAGTTTAACCAGAAAACTCTCAACTAGCCATTATGACAGTCAGTCAGACAATTTAAACTCTGAGTTTCCAGCTCTTCCCTCTCTGGTC
The DNA here is from genome assembly GCF_000485575.1 of Poecilia formosa. Lineage (NCBI taxonomy): Eukaryota > Metazoa > Chordata > Actinopteri > Cyprinodontiformes > Poeciliidae > Poecilia > Poecilia formosa. The sequence goes on from NW_006800146.1 coordinate 688,078, forward strand.
CGGGCAGCAGCCGTTCCCTGATTGTTCACTAAATGATTGTATGAACCAGAGACTCTGCAGTCTATGTTTGTGTCACGGTGTGCTGCGGAGATAAGCAGAGCGCTGAAGGAGTCGGTGAGCTCAGAAGGGCCAGAAGGAAGTCCTCTGGATCATACAGGAAAGGGTGTAAAATGAGCCGCTGCACAAACAGGAAGCGGATGATGGATTGCAGCTTTTGTAGCAGAGGAAGGAGGGAATTGCTCGAGAGTCGCTCAATCGCTTCAGCACATGGCCGGGTTGTTAGAAAACTCTCAAGCAGGAAAAGAGACTTCTAAAACCAATTGTAGGGGCATGTGGTGACTGAAGGTTTGTTTTCTTAACTGGTTGAACTTTTGGGTGTTTTTCTTCCTTAATTGCATTTTTACTACTCTAAGGATATCTTCATATCAAATAAAATGTAGGTGTATGAAGCAATAATGCAATCACTCCGTTATTTACTTACTTATAAACGAATTTTCAATTATTTTTTACATTGCAAATCAAGATGGTTTTGTTTGATATTTTTGATTTGTTTTTTTTTTTGTTTTGTTTTTTTTACAAAAATGTACACATTGTAGGCACTTTTTTATTGTGAAAACTTTAAAACACTTTTGAAAAAGCTAAATCTGAGGAAACTAGATGGTATCAAACAGTACTTCATCTCTTGAAAAATTTATTTACTTTTAGTTATTATTAATCAATTACCAAATCAATTAATCATTTTAATCACTCCAGTTCTAATTGAAGTTCTGATTATCTTTCCCACTGTGTTTTATAACACAGATATAATACAACGATACAATCATTTATTTCTGAGTCGTTCTTACTTCTACATTTTAAAACAGAAGAAATTTGTAATTATTTAATTTTCTTACACAAAATGATTTATTTCTGTATTTTTTTTAAACAAACTGCAAAGTTATCAGAGCAACGAACACTTCAGCAGATGAGAACACGGCTCACAATACATAATAAAGGTTATTGCATGTACAGTTTGTCTAAACCTTTAATACAGCGCACCATATGGTGAGGATTATGGGATAATAAGTGTGGAGTTTCATGTCTTCGCTGTACATTAGATTAGAATGGATATAACGTGCAAAGCGTGCAGTAAAAACGTGACGTGTTATTAAAACACCCTTCAGTGAGGCGTAGAAGAAGAAGAATCACTTTACAAACTATAAAAGGTTTTTATTTCTAAAATATCTTACAGTAATCCTCTGGGTGGTCCCACCTGTGCTCCAGCACCAACAGTTGGAGATGCATTTTCTGATCTATTTTACACAAAAATCTCCTGTTTGCAATAGACAGTCAGAACAGCATTGACCCAAAACGTTTTGCTGTAAAGTTTATTTTATGAAAGATTTGTAAACTTTAAAAAAAAAATAGCAGTGATTACTATCAGGAATGAAATGTTGTTTTCCATTCAACTTCATTATTGTTTCAGGAGGCAAGTAAATATAATTCATGAAAAAAGTCTGAACTCTGTTCATAAGACTTCATGTTATCTTCAGAAAGTCCTGCTCTCTCTCGATCACCTGCAGCTTCATTGAACATCATAAAAAGTTAAATTGCTTCCTCTGATAAGCGGCTCACTGGTACCAGCTAACTTTGAATCTTTTCCACTCAATGACAGTGCCAGGACCAAAACGAGTTGCTACTCCG
>NW_006800146.1:690200-734402 GCF_000485575.1 Poecilia formosa
TGTTATGACCAAGGAAGCAGTTTACATCAAACAACCTTGTGGGGTGAATCTGGCCCCTATGCATCCCTGCTACAGCAGGCAGCATTAATACTGACCCTGAGCACATGTGCGGAGCTGCTGAGGCCGATGTACCACCATGATGTCTCTGACACAGAGCATGCTGTATGAGCATGCCTCTACAGTCTGCCTGCAATCAGCATCCTGGTTGCAGGAGATAAGGCTTGGCTGCTCAGCACGCTGCTGCTGCTGGTTCTGGTTCTCTGCCTGGAGACCCTCAGAACGGACTCTAAGACACCACTTTATCTGAAGCAAGTCATCGATTGGAAAAGTAGTTTATTTGATCTAATCAGTCATTCAGATCTGCAGTTAGCTTCTGCGGCTGCTATTGAGGTAAATCTGCAGCTGTGAGCAGCAGACAGCAGAGAGGATCAGCCGGTGCAGAGAGGTGGATCTGATCGAGTTAGTCGAGTCGCTCTGGCTAAAAACAGATTGATGTGGCTGAGAGGGTGGGAATCAGAAAAGGTAACAAACAAAATTCAAATGGTTAAACTTAAAAAGAGAAAACTTGTCCAGCCCGCCAGGATCAGCGGGAGTAAACAATGGATGAATGGAGAACTCCTCAAAATAGTTTAACTGAAAGTTCTTTTTGTTGTTGTTGTTCCTGTCCCTGACTTCGCAATTTGACACCTTGACATTGGCTTCTGTCTCTTTAAGAAGCTTCTACCATTCTTAGTAGCGTTGCACTGGTTTCTGTGATGAACTCAGCAGACTCCAGATCCAAAAGGTGTTTGCTAATTTTTGCTGCCGCTAGTCTGGAGGAGCTGAGTGGGTCGTGATCAATGACAGCTGCAGATGGGTGCCACTCAAACCTTGCACATTTACAATAATAAGAGGATGAGACGTAAATATCTTCAAAATGGCTACCGATTAATCATCTTTAGGGAAAACATATACTTTATGAAATTGTTATGATTCATGTCCTGTCCATGCTGTGTTAAGGTCTCATTCAGCTCACCTGCCACGCTTGATTGTTTACCTGTTCCACCTTGGCCCCACCCTACTTAAACACCTCTCAGCCTCTGTCTCCTTCCCAGATTATCGACAGCCATGAGCCAGTAGAGATCCAACGTTTCCTTCCAAGCCTTCAGTGTTTCTACAACCCCTTTCTGTCCTGCCAAGCCCTTCACAGATCCCTTCTGTTCTAGATTTCTGGACCCTGACCCAAGCTCTACCTCACGACCACTGAGTATTGCCTGCCCCTCAAGCTAAGTTTGCTCTCTCTGTCCTCCTGTGTATGACCTCTGCCTGATTATTGACAAAGTCCCTGGGTGTTGCGTTTTGAATCTCCTTGTGGAGATCTTCATTGCTTCCACAGAAGCCTGTTCTACTGGTTTCCTGCACCTCCCTGTCATCAGACCCTCAGTTCCTCTGCTCCCCCCGTCTACTGCTCTCTACAGGTCAGTTAAGCTGAACACTTTTAAGACACCCCTCCTTTATCTGTGCATCACCAGCCTTCTCCCCTCTCTCCTTAGTGCTGTGTTTGATGATCTCTTCCTGAGCTGCAACCAGTATCTGTAAATAAATTAAACTTGTTGTTTCTTCGCATACTCCTGTGTGTGGTTGAATTTCCGGGTCCCCACTGAGTGTCCTTACAGAAGTAGATTAATACATTAAAAAACCAAACAAACAAAGCAAAACTTATTCCTCCTACTGGATCCAGTCAGCTGTTCATGTTCACTTTTATGATAGAAATTAATACAACCCTGATTGACAGCTCTAAGACCCACCCCCCTGGCTCTGATTGGTTGTTTCTGACTGAGAGGTGTTTTTCTGCAGATGGCAGTAGGACCACAGGCAGAGGAGCTTGATTTTTTTCACAGATTGTCTCTCATATTATACTGTAAGGACATAATGACAGTTTTAATAAATATAAAAAAACTAACATTTTTTTTAAAATAGAAGTTACTGCATCTTTGAATATGCAAAACCGTATGATATCAATGTTTGTCATAAGTGAAACAAAAATGATACTTTACAGAGGTGAAAAGATGCAAGCTTTCAGTTAAGTTCAAAAGTATTCACACCCCCGTTGGAGTTAGATTGATTTCAGTTTTTCTGTTAAGGGTATGAATAATTCTGGGCTTTTAGGATTCACTTAGTATTTCATGCAGAAAGTAGCGCTACCTGTTGGCTGCTGCGTTACCCCCGTCTCATTTTGAACATTTACAATTATACGTTGCATCAGAAATGCAGCAATGAGTGGAGAAAAAAAAAATCCTAAAACATGCCAGCAGTGGTTTGTGTGGCTGTGTGAGTCATTCTGATTCCACACACACAATCAAGCAGGGGGGGGAAAAATCCATTTTTTAATTTAAATGCCCTTTATTTGTTGACCATGAACTTATTAACATACATTTTGTCATTTTCTAGAGATAATAAAGCATTTTACAAAGATAAAAGACATAAAGAGAAGAAAACTTTTCTCAGAGCACCAAAAGATCCTACTGGTCGACTTGATTTTTCTGACTAGGTCTTGAGAGAAACAGCAGATTTGCCTTTTTCTATCTCTGGTCTGAAGACGGTTCTCTTATAGATTCATAGGTCAAAGGAATGTACTTTTAGAAATGTGATCCAGATGTTGACAGAATAATCTGTAGCAGCAGAAACAATGCAGAGCTGCATTAAAGTAACACAAACTTTCTACATCCATTAAAACCAAAACCAACTCTGTGAATGTTTTTTTCCTTTCTTTTCTTTTTAGAAATTGAAAAAACAAAAACCCCGGCATCTGGTTTTGACCGTAAATAATTTCTAATAACTGCCCTTCTTCTCTGCCGATGGATCAAATCGTGGATCATTTATAGAAAAATAAAACTCCAGTCCTTAAAAAAAAAAAAAATCATCTCAGCAACAGTTCTCCACTGTAAATCTGATCCCAAACTACTAAGTCAGGGAAAATACTCTCCATGTGGAAGTTGTGCTATGTTGCATCAGCCAAAAGGGTGAAAAAAAAAAAAGTTTAAAACATCCAAAGAGGGGTCTGAATAGGCTGTTTGGGCCCAGGCTCAGATTTTTACGATCCCAGAGACACAGTCGTACTGGAACATGTGGTTTTGATGGGCTCACGTGCGAGGTCGAGGCCCGTCGAGGCTCCAGCGCCCAGCCATTACTGACTGAACTGCAGCAATGAGAACCACATGTCAGTTTTCAAGCCCAGAAAGCTGGGATCCCTGTCGTCCCTGGGCAAAGCCGTGTCCTCTTCCCAAGCGAGCAAATAATGGCTCGGTATTTATTAAACCTTCCCGAAACACTGAGCTTCTCCCGAATAAAAGTTTTCACACTACATGACAGGAAATGTGATGTAAAACAAAGGAACAACAGAGCTGTTTGAAACACGCAACAGAAATGATAATTACAATGAAACACAAGCATGTGGAGAGGTAAAAAAAAACTTGTTTGATATGGTTGTGTTTAGAATATTAGAATTCCAACTGTTTATATTTTTGGTGGAAACTATGTTGATGTTCTAGTAGTTGTGCTAGATCAGCTAATATAGCTGGGAGCCGATCTACCATGGTTGGTTAGCTGCTGACAAGCATTTTATCATGATTTTTAACCTTTTCTCTTTCTGACAAACTTAGAGGCCTCAATTACTGCAATGGCTTTTTAATACAGTCAGTTGAAATAAACTAACAGCAGCTGTGTGTGTGCTGTAGCTAAGAGAAAACGTTTTCTATGTTTTTTTTCCCTGAAGAGTCATGAAGACTTTAAGTAAAATTGGTTAATTATCCTTGTATTGTATTGTATTATTATCTTTCTCTTTTTTTTGGCTTCTCTGCCATAACTCAGCCTGTGGAAACTGAGACTTTCATGTTTCCGGTTTTCCAGAAGCCTCCTGCTCCTGTTGCTGCCTGAAACGGCACACCTTCCCACTGACCTTCCCACTGGGATGTACTTGTAAATGCGTTCCTTTTGCCCCCGGTCAGTCTGTGAAGTCTGAACTATGTGTCATCTGTGTCACTCAGCTGTCTGCTGTCATCAACGCAGCGCTTGTGTGCTGCTCATGGCACACTTTGTGCGCTCAGTGCAGGATTCTTGCAGCCTGGAGGAGTCTGAACTTAATTTATTGATCTTTAATCCATCCGTCCATCCATTCTGTCAGCAGTTTAGAAAATTCTTCATGGCTGCTTAAGTCTGCAGATATTTTAAATCTGTTTAAAAACTACCGATTCTAATAGTTTAAGCACCAGATAAACCTTAATGTGCATTAATACACACAGTGGTAACCGCCTTGGCAGAAGCTAATATCTACAGTATTCCTCATCATCACTCTTTAGGTTGTAGCCAGTCATTGCTAAAGAGAAGAAATGGCACTTCTGGATTGGCTCATTTTCAAATGTCAACCAATAGCATGTCAGGTAGTATTTCAGCTTTCAAAGTTAGATTTTCATTTGAAAATTTTAAATATGCTCTATGAAAAAATATGTATATTTTACATAAATAATTTGGAGTCTGGTTCTGTAACATAATCTGTGATCACTGGACTGCCAATAAGCGAGGGTCTACTGTTGTTCCAAATCTATTCACACAGAGAGAAACAAAGAAAAAGAAAATGATCTATTCATCTGAAGCTGACAGTTGCACATTCAAAGTCACTGGGACTAAGTAAAAAAATCTAACTTTTTCCACGTATGATTGGTCCTTCTGCTCTTGAAAGCTAGACTGAATCATTGATGTCTGCAACTCTGCAGTGGTTTTGGAGCTCAAAGGAGAAGTGGATGGAAGTAGTTAAAAATCTCACTTCTCTGACATGATCCATTTCACAGCAACAGTTGCATTAAAAAAATGGATTTACAACATAATTGAGATTTGGAAAGTAGCTACAGGGATTTCACACCGTGTTCCTGTCTGTCTTTTTATCCTTCTCACTGACCGTCTATTTCTTTGTACATTTCTCCTCGATTGAAATAACTGCTGTCAATTTCTGAGTCAAATTTTGTCTTTGCACTTTGAAACTCCTGACTCAGCTGGATTGAAGTTGAATAGAAGAGAAACATCCTTTATTGTCCCAACATGGGGAAATTTCTGTGCAACAGCAGCACAGCGACTCACACAAACATAGAATATAAAAAAATGCATAACAGAATAAAACAAAAACATACTGTACAGAAAGGGCAACATTTCAACATAAATACTGTGTAGTTTAAAAAAATATATTGTACTCCAGTCTTGTGAAATGTACAACTAAGTTGGTTAACTAATTTAATTCAAACTTTATTAAAGACAGTATTCTGATCCATAGTAGAGATTTAAAAACAAAAAAAAAAAGAGAGGAAAGGGGGAGAAAATAAAATCTACAATCCTGTCATTGGTTTCTAGTTGTGGGGATTCCTCTTTCATGGCCACCCAGTGCCACGGTTCCACCCTGACTGAGGCTGGTGTGTGGGTTAGGGTTAGCAGGAAACGTGTCTCTTTATCTCGTCGTCCCATTCCTCCTCCTCCCTGACGGCCACTTAACGCTCCTCCTCGGCGTTACTCTCACTCCTAAAGAGCAGCAGGTGACATCCAAGAATACTTTAACCCCGTTGACAGGCTGCATGGCATACCGCTGGAAGACGACGCCACACATTCCCAGCCACCTGGCAATGAGGTCAGGAGGATAATGTTCTCACCCGGGCCGATGGCTCCGGACCTCAGGGCCGTTTCTGCTCCAGCTGCAGCAGATAGGCCTATTATGAAAACTTTCTCCCTGACCTCTCGCTGTTGTTTCTGCCCATTCTCCTAAGCGCCAGCGCAGACAATACATCAATGCAGGTCCTCATTCTTCCTGTATATTATTCCGCTGAGGGTTTTGTGTTGCGTCCACATTACCGAGACCCAAGCAGGCAGCTGCTAAAGCAACAGGGCCGTGCTGTGAGAGCCGTCAAGGCCTCCGCGGCCGATGCGTTGTGGCAGTGTTGTGGTGGATCCGCTCTGCTGTGAGAGGAAACACGGGAAACATGGAGCTTCACAGGGGGAGATCTCTCTTACCATCCACGGCTCGGCCTCAGTGGAGATTCTCTTCCGTACATGTGTGTGGGCACATATTTCCTCCACTTACCTGGTTTCCCATTCCTGCAGGTTTCTATTTCTGAGCAGAGATTAAAAAATAAAAAAAGAAAGAAAAGAAAAAGTGATGCCTGTTAGAACTGTTTGAAAGGGCCGGTGTAATGTGTTTTCCAGGCACATAGAATCATTTTTAGCACAATCAAGTTTCCTTCAGTTATTAAAAAAATGCTATACATATCAAATATGACTTAAAAGAAATGTTACTTTGTAATTTCATTCCTTGAAATTGTGCCTCTGCCTCTTTAAAAACCACTTTTTGAAACTCCACCTTCAGGAAGTCGTCACAACAACTGTTAGAGTTTTATTTTTTATTTTTTACCACTGCTGCACTGAGAAGAAGCTTGTACAATGAGCTCAGCAGATTTGCAGTTCCATCAGGAGTTTGCTAATTGCTGGTGGCTAATCTGGAGGAGCAGAATGGAGGAGGGCCGCTCTGTGAGGCGGTAGCTTGGAAGTCGCAGTCGTTAGGAGGAGCTGTGCCTCAAAGGCGGCACTAGGTCCACCCAGGCATTTAGCTCTGTTTGAATGGGAGATTGAATAATTTCTCAAGTATGCCTGAAAAATCTAGTAAACTGAATTGAAACTGTTTTTAATTTAGCTTTAACACTTAATAAAGGGATGTTGTAGTTGTTCTGCAGAGAGAGAACTACTCTGTGTCTGAATGGTTTCTATAAGAAAGAGGATGGAGACATAACAAAACTCTGGGATTTGATAAGAGTGCATTTTCTTCCTTACGGCTGTCTGATAAGGTTTGTTTGACAATCCTGTGGGAGCATTACTGCTTTACTTTGGACAAAGAACACTTGTTTTTATAAGCAAACAGAAAAGCGGAGCTTTTTTGATAGTAAAATCTGGAACAGTCCATAAGCTGTCCACAAAAGGCAGCAGAGATAATACACTAAGTACTTTCTGCTGTGTTTATTTTTGGGTTTTATCCCACTTATTTCACAATCTTAGGGTTTTCTTTGTACTAGAGCTTCAGATTTCCGTATAATAGCCAACTTCACATAAGGAGACAAAGATGAATCGTCTAAATTTTAATAATTGGCTCTGAAATTAAATAAAACTGTTACCAGCTGGCATGTTGCTAAATCAGTCAGAAATAACTGAATGTTATGCTGAGCTCCAGCTCCCAGTCAAAAAAATTAACTGGAACACACTGAAGTCGAATTTCCCCCTGGTCCAACTAAGAAGTGAAAATTAGCCTGTGGCTAGAAAACCTTTGTGCAAACAACAGTTGCTTTGTTTTTATCATATAACATTGTTTATGATAAACAATGTTATCATAAACATTCAATTCAAGTTTCCAAACTCAAATTGAATTAGAAACTGGGAGAAACTCCGACTTCTTCTACTTCTTGTGATATGTGATTGGCAAACAACTTTGCCGCCAAATAAAAACTTCTACTACCCCAGTTATGACTTTTTTTTGTTTCATTGAATATTAAAACATTTACAACCCCCCTTCACTCCCATTTAAGACGTGTAAGGTCCACTTCGCGTTTCAATATGGCGGCTCCTCACATTAATGTGGCAGTTTGCCACATTTTACTGTGGCGCATGCTTATTTTACAAGACACACGACACGAGTCTAAAGTCACTGTTACATAGCGCCTACAGCTATAACTTGAACAAACTAAAAGCAGTGTTTGCTTATGGAAAGTAAAGGTTTAAACATGTTGTTTGTGACAGGTACTGCGAACAAAGTTTATGGGTGTCGCTTCATTGAAATTCCGACTTCTTCACCATTAACTTCCTTCGGGTCAAACCCAGCTCCAAGCGCATTGTGGGTAATGTAGGCAGTAGCTACATTACTCACAATGTAGTGTTAAAATAGTTCAGCAACAAACTCGGGTTCTGCTGCGGCGATGGCTTATCATTGTTGCCAGTCTGAAAATGTTTTTTGAACCATTTCTTTTAACTTGAGCCGGCCGTGCTTTTTAAATTCCTGTGGGTTGTCCTGAAGGCCAACACATGCTTTCCCACTGAGCCTCTGTGTTGCTGCGTTGCTCTACATGGGAAAAAACCTTACATTCCACACCCACTTGTTGACCTTCATGAACTCGAACTGAGCTGATTCTTCAGAGTTACCTCAGCCGTGGGGAAGAGGATGTCCACATGAGCTCACAGGGAGGAGAACCCAACAGGGGGAACCTTTCACTCAGCCAAAAAAACTCATCAGGGTTTGCTCTGGTTTCAATATAATATATATATCTAACAAAGGACTTTAAAACATGTTAAAAACATTGCGGTGTTGATGGGTCGTTGTCCTTTTAATAACTTACTGCTCCTTACTGTGGATAGTGGAGGGTTCTTCAAGATGTTTATTTCAAGATTAGAATCCCTGGATGTGTAATGGTTCTGTGAAGTTTGCCTTAAACAGAAAAAAAACTGTTTATGATTGAACTCAGTAAATCCAGCTGTAATAATCTCAGTTGTGGGATGTAATATTTAACCCACTTCAATCGGAGCCTGAAACTCCGCACACATAAAAACCCAAACAAACTTTGAAAACAAGTTTTCTAGGAGGTATTTTTTTAAAAACCAAATGTGATGTATTTATTTTTTTACTTTTATTGTCTGCTTATTTCCACACAAACTTATGGTTGGCAGCATGAGACATGAAGAACAAGATTTGTAGAGCAAGAAATGGCAGAAACTACTTCAAAAACAGTGTGTATGAAGAGTCTAAGTGAAAAGATGACCAGATTTACTGCTTGGTTTATTGTTGGCTCGTTACCTGAACATGATTATTTATAGAAATTATTTACCACTCGAGGTCAAAGCTGGCCTTCTTACAGTGATAATGCATGTGACAGCAAGTCTTTTTCTTGTTTGCATAACTGCAGCACTCCACGCCAAAGCACTGTGTGTTGAAAGAATCTGAGACTAAACTGGATTACACTAAATGTCTGTTGAGTTTCGATGTCAGGGAAGGGAAGAAAAATCCAAAGTTTTGGTAATGTGCACAAAAATATTGATTCAGTCAACCCTTTCCCAATTCCCAACACCAATGTTGTTTTGGTGTTTTATGCACTATTTTTTTTAGCAGGTTCTAAAAGAAGGGAGGAAAATTGGAAAGTTAAGTCAGTTTATGTAAATTTTTTTAGCATTAAGTAGATTTACCTTTTAAGCAGTTTGACTCTGGTGAAACATTTCAGGAATCCTTTCACAACTATCTCAGAATAGCGAGAGCTAGCTGGAAGCTTAGTACAGTTTTGCTGACAGAACTGCTGAAACCGAGTCAGGTTTATAGGCTGCTTTTCCTGCCAATCGTTTTTAGCTCAACCCAGATTTTGGTTGGTGACTGACATTAGAGCTTATGACTATAAAACTGTAATATGGCTTTTTTAAATACCTATATGGTTTCTTAGATTCTGAGCGGCGTTTCAGTCAGCATCTTCTGAAAGGTCTTTGGATTTTGTTTTAGTGCTGATGTCATATCGATCGTACTTCAAACTCTGATGCTCACACATTGCCGTTCATGTTTGCTAGAATAATCAGAAGCTCACAAAACCATACTATCATCATTATGGATTACAAAATTGTTTGAAGGTGCAAAACAAAGTGTGACATCTTTAAAGAAATGTCTTTCTTCTTTTCTTTGTTTCCTTCTTTCTTTGCCTTTCTTTCTCTCTTCCTTTGCAGACAGAAGGGTGACAATCAACAAAAAATTATAATAAAAATAAACAATATGTGAGATTGAAATGTTTTTATGACTAAATATTTTCCCCAGTTCACCCAGCACAGTAAAAGTTCAACAGAAACGTCCTTACTGACTACATGGTTTTGTTTGTGAGTACAAAATCAAAAGGAGGCTGCGACAAGCAAGACGTGAAACAGGGTTCAAATTGACCAAACGGCTAATTCGACCTGGAGCCTTTTTAATTGCTTCTGGCTCTTAAAAGTACTCAGAGCCACAATAAAAACCAACAGTGGAAACTGAAACATTTCCAAATATAAACAATACATTTCTTCATAGAACATTAAATAAAAACAAAAAAAATCATAGTCTTTGGATGCATTTATGTTTTGGCTGTGTTTAAATGTGCAGTAAAGCACAAATAAAAGACCCACGAGATACATAACAATCTTAACGAGTCACCCAAAAAAAAAAAGGTAATTTCTTTTAAGCAACTCTGCTAATCAGTTACAGACGGAAATAGTTTGCTTTAAAAAAAAATCTCAGTCTGAAAATGTAATTTAAAAAAGTACATAGTCCACATTAAAAAATATATATGCACACTTTTAGGTCATGGCGATTAAAGCAAACACTGCAGATTTTCCGAGATGGAGTTCGTGAATCATCAGAAAGTAGTCTAAAGTGGTATATTTTATTGAAAGCAGCAGTTTGACACATTTTTCTTTTTTTTTCTTTTACTCCTTGCCTCCAAGGCGTGTGCCAGATGCCCCTTTCTTTCTTCAGGGAGGCCCTCCGATTCAAACCCCGGCAGCTGGGGAGTGCTTTGAGGCAGAGGAGTGGCCAGACACCAGGGGGGGTTTTAAAGATGTAGCTGGGCGGGGGCAGTCTTTTTTGATTCGCCTCCACCTAATCTGGCACACGCCTGTAACAGAGAAAGCCCTCGCCTGTCAGCCTTTGAAGCGAATTAGCAGCGTGAGGGCCTTTCTGTAGGTGTGAGGGACAGAGGAAGAAGGGGGGGTTGAAGAGACAGCAGGTTGTTTGCTCAGTCGACGACGACGACGATGATGATGATGATGATGATGATGATGCTGCTGCAGTGGAGAGAACTTGAACATTTTCTTTGTTAATGTGGATACTGGGGTCTTCCTTGCATTGCCAGCCAAGATGTGATTTGATACGGTTTGCTTCCACATATGCTGACTTGGGCATTTTAGACTGGCTGCAGCTAAGAGTATTGCTCTGTCAAATCTATCGAATGAATAGAAGGAGTTAAAATCTCACTCCTACCCCCTTCCCCCCAAAATGATCTCTTTTGCACCAATACTTACAAACTGGATTGAATGCTATGGTGCTCAGCAACATTTGTGAATCATACAATGGATTCACAATCTAAGTGAATATCCGGGAAGTAACTGGTCTACACCAAATGCTGTGATAAACACACTGGGTTGAGAAGTTTATAAAATTAAATTTCAAAACTCCATCCAGAAAACTGCAAAACAGCTGAAGCACTGAGTTCCTTTAAATCAGGACTAAATAACCACCCGGTTAGAGTTGCCAACAAACCATAAAGAATGAAACATTGACCAACATATTTGATGTGTATGATTTTGGTGATGACGCTCATCAAAATGTAAAGTTTGTTCAATTGTCGATGGTGTTTTTCTGAAACTTTGTAATTTTTGTGTTTTTATTATGTAAAGCACCTTGAACCACCTTACTGCTGAAATGTGCTAAGCAAATAAACTCCATCCATCCATCCATCCATCCATCCATCCATCCATCCATCCATCCATCCATCCATCCATCCATCCATCCNATCCATCCATCCATCCATCCATCCATCCATCCATCCATCCATCCATCCATCCATCCATCCATCCATCCATCCATCCATCCATATATATATATTTAGCTCAGACAATGGGTCCATGAAGACACTGGTGTCCTCATAAACGTTAATCTGTGAAAGAATTGCGTTCCCATGCCTCCCGTGAAAACACATGCTATTTTTTATTGTTTTGTTTTAGATATTTTTTTCATCAACAGGTCAGTAACGTCACTGAATAAAGAAGGGTTTTCACAGAGATGTGCTCATGTTCAGTTCGGACATCTGTATTTTCATTATTTAGCACTTTAGGGAATTCTCTTAAAACAAGATACGAGACTGACAACCGACAATGGATTGCCTTGATCTTCTTCTACCCAAAATAGAGGGACCCTATATAGTTGAAATGCCTGTATGGTCTGAAGGGACGAGAATGTTTTTCTTTTCAAGGCAGTTCAGCCTATTGTTGGCCCTCAACCTTAAACCAATGGTATAGTCCAAATGACAGAACGAAATGGTTGGTTTGGTTCATCCTTGAAGAACAAAAGACTTTGTGAGAGAGTACACAGGGATAGGCTGGCTTCATTTGGTTAAACTACAAACTGCCACATAGAAAGGAGAAGTTCCCTCTCAAAGACACACAAATTGTAACGCTCCCACAGGATTGTCAAACAAACCGTTTCAACAGCTAGCTGGAAATAACAGAGAGGGGAAGTACAACCGTCCCTTTATCATGCTCCGTTCTGTTGCATTGGACAGCCACTTTGTAATTACTCATGTATCTGCGGCGCTTCGGGCCCCGCCGCTCTCAATGAGTCTCTCCCTCGAGGTCTGCTGTCGACCCAGAGTGTCAGGAGACGGGACCCACGCTTTACCGGGGCTGAACACGCTTGTCACTGCGTATTGTCTTCACAGGGAGCAGGAGGACAATCATTTAACCTAACAAGCACTTCCAAGTTCATGCAGAACTTTTCATTTCTCGAGGCTTATAGCTCCTACTGTGTGTATTTGCTCTGACTTAGCTAACAAAGCAAAGAAAAAAAAAAAGAAAACTAACATCCAGTTGTCAGATAAACTCACTTGTGGACCGTAAGTGGTGGGACCAGAAGCAAAGCTGCAGTTCTAGGCGTCAACTTTTAGAGGTATTCATTTTGCTGGATCCCCTTTTGTGCAGACAGAGGGAGTGCTTGAGCTGCTGCTGGAGTTCTAATTTGATTCAGGGGCCAGAACACAGAGGTTCTGTGGAAAATATGTAGAACAGGATATTTATTACTTTATTATATTAAACAGGGGGGAATCAAGCCATTCTCAGGCCTGGAAGAGCACTGCTGAGGACGAAAAACAGTATGGGGGCGTTTTGGGATGAACTGTAATATCCATCTCATGGCTTTCCACTTCTCAGCTTAACCAACCAACCAACACACACACACACACACACCCACACACACACACACACACACACACACACACGCACGCACGCACGTACGTGCACACACACAAACATGCACACACAGTATGTCTATCTCTCCCCACAAGGACTTAACATTGCTCCATGAGGAGCAGTGGGTCCTCACAATGTAGTATTTGTTGGACTGTACAGGGTGACAAATGCTAACACACACACACTCGCGCACACACACATAGACAGAAACACAAGGCTCAAGAGGTAGCCTGTGCTGAAAGTGAAAACAAAGGCTTGCAAGGCATTGGCATTTTTCATATGTAAGACACTGGAGCAAGAGCGACGCCTGGTGGCAAAAGGGGGAAATAAACCTTTTCCTTGTGACCTGAATGGAAAAATTGCTTAAATATAGCGAATGTGTGTTTGTATACATATGTTTATGTATATAATGAGTATGTACTAATCATAACATTTGATTTAATATGCAAATATTATGTCACCAGCGAAACAAAATAAGCTATTTCAAATTCTGGTATCTTAAAATCTAAAATGAAAATAAGTAAATAAATAAATAAATAAAAATACAACCACAAAATAACAAATTCGGGCAGAAGAAACCGTTTCACAAAAATATATACGTTTTCAACATAAACTAATCAACCCAGTGCTTACAGTAGGCAATTTGTATGTGTCTTGAGGTGTAAGCAAAAAATGAACATTTAAAACAATTTCTTTAATCACAAGTTTAGGAATCGTTTCCTTTTATATGCATCTAAATGTACTGCGCATGCATAGACATGTTTTTATGCACTCAACGATGTCCATTCAACCTGCATGTTAAAAATATTAAAATCTCGTGTATCCCACAGTCTCCGCATCGAATCATATGCACTCGATTAGCTTTGACTTGAGCTTCGAGAAATAGATCAATCCTGAACCTCAATTCGGGGTTTTGTTTTTATTTTTTTTCTCTCCAAAAATCATACTAAAATGGACTGTCTAGCTTCGTTTACAAGTAAGTGTCTGTAAAAACACATAGACAACAAATTAAATTCAGCAGCTGTTCCTTTAGTGTTGGCGTGTTTATGATATTTTTTTCCAAGCCGTTGCTCTATGTTGTTAGCCATGCTAACGTTAGCATTCATAGATAAAGAAAGCGCATTAAATGTTTCATTCAAAGCCTTAAAATATAAAAGGATACATTTTGGTATTGCTGAAGATATTCGACACCAGTTAAACAGCGATAAAGACGCAAACCTAAAGCTAATTATAAGGAACTAAATACAAACATTAGCTAGCTTTAACATTTTTAGCCAAATGTTATTTTATAGCCTAAATTAAACCACTTTGAAATTCTGACTGCTTAGAGAATATTTATTTAATGATTATATTTTATATGTATCTGTGTTCTACAGTCTATAATTAGTAAGTAAACCGTGACCATAATGTTTTAATCATAACGCCTGTAATATTGCAGATGATCCCTTTGACAAGCCGCCCTGCAGAGGGTGCTCCTCGTATCTAACTGAGCCTTACATCAAGTGTGCAGAATGTGGACCAGCTCCGTTTCTGCTCTGCCTCCAGGTGAGTGGATAACAAACACGTGGCTCATCAGCAGACCTCTGACTGAATCCACTTATAGGGAATGGTTCTTTTTATCTTCTCTTATGCTTGTTTTGTTTTGTTTTTTTTGACTTTCCTGCACTTGATTTTAGTCGAGTTTGGTGTTGATTGCTAAAATTAACTTGTGTGTTATGCATGAAAGAGATAAAACACGTTGTTGGCTCCTCAGCACTCCTAAAATATCTCTGGACTGAGATAAGCTTCGGGAATGGGGGTCTGCAGCCTGTGGCTTCAGAAGTGGGTCTTTTTGTGTCCGTTTTCTTCTCTTAGCGAACACAGCTTGGAAAGAACATAACAGTTCCATCTTGCCTTTTCTGTAAGATATTATTTCTACTTTATTTTCAATAACTTGACTTTTGTCACAAAACAGAATTTTGACTTTTTTTTCTTAACATTTTGACTTTATTCTTCAAGTCAATATTTGATCTTATTTTGTAAAAGAAAAGATAACAAAAAAATCTCAGTGTTTGCTCCAAGTGACCCTGATGCTCCTTCGTAGACCATGATTGGGCGTGAATATAGAGACGTAACAGGAATGTGTAGTTTCTAGGTGGACAACCTCATATACTGTAAATGAAGGTATCTAGCTTTGAACTCTAAAGGTTGCTGATGTAGCGAGGAGCAGATTAAAAGTTGTGGCTTTGGTCTGCTTCTAAACTTGAAACAGTCTCTCCTCTTTTTGTTAACACTCACAAATAAATTCCCTTTTACATGGTAAATTTTGTGTACATGGGAATCATTTTTTTAATACAGTATAAATTTCTAGAGTAGCATTGTGCCCATTGCTAAAACAAAAAGCTGCAAACATTTTGTTTGTGTATAGGAGCCCATGTTTCTTTTAAAGATAATTGTGTTTTCTTTAATCCTAGATCAATTATGTTTTTTGTTTTATAATTAAACCTGTGTAAAAATATACAAGAACAAAATCCTCTCTATATAACAGGACTAGCATCTTGCTAAGAGCAATTTATATGTAGCTATATTTATATATAATCTTGACTCATGCAGTTATTATATTAGATTATAATTGATTCAGTCTTTTACAAATATTTGTCTAGTTTAGGTGTTGAGTGGTTCCAGGTATTAGTCCGTCTCTCCAGGATTTTGCAGTGTTTTCTTGAAATTGTTGCAGGCTAAAGTTACGGATTATTGTGGTGCCTTTTTTGAAAGGTTTCAGTCATAACATGGTCTTGCAAAAAAGTTTAAATTGCTGCACATACCCTTCCCCCCAAAAAAAAAGACAAGATTTTAACATATATAAGATGCAAGAACTTTCTTGAAATAACATACAAATCAAATTTTGTCCCAAGGAGTTGTCAAAATTTAAAAGAAGAATTCCGTATTAATCATTCACTTTAACGTGAATTGTTTACATTACAAGCAAATCCTACAGGACATCTCAACAGAAAAAAGGTACATAGTATCATCAAGCATCACCCTTGATTTTGTCTTGCAGGTTTGTCTCTCAAGAGACGGGAAGTGAAATTAGAAAGTGGCTACAGGCATTGGTCAAAATTCAACCGAGTTGCAGTGATTGGTCAGAAAAGAAGGAAATCCAAAAACTTTGAGGTGATCGGTCAGAGATGACTGGTGAAAATTTCAAGTCCGTGCAAAATTTATGAATGACGAGTGAATTTGCATTAATGTTTGCGATCGCAGCGACCTGGAAGTCCACTGTCATTTTAACTGTCTGACAGTCTTAAGAGATGGGGTCATTTGGGCAAGTTTTGTGCAGTCACACTAACCCTGCGTACGCTATTATGAGTTTTGTAGTTGTTGTTGTTTTTGGAACTGATGGTCTGACGGGACAACCCATCAACTTCCTCCTGGTCGCTTTGGAGGGTTAAAAGCTTCAGAACAGGAGAATCTTTTCCTGGTTTTAAAAGTATTTTTAGTAGGAAGTCAGAGTGACTTCAGTCAGTCTAACCTGTGGATCTTTTTCAGTGTTTCACCAGGGGATTTGAGTACAAAAAACATCAGAGTGATCACAAATATGAAATTATGGTGAGTATTTTTATATGTTTCTTGTACTTCACCATGTTGCATACCTCCCCCCCACACACACACACAGTCCTCTGAGTTGTGTTACTCTACTTCCCTGCCCTGCAGACGTCGGACTTCCCGGTTCTGGAGCCGGGCTGGACGGCACAGGAGGAGATGGCGCTGCTGGAGGCGGTCATGGACTGCGGCTTTGGGAACTGGTGGGCACTTCCTCACTGTGATTTGAGAAGGCTGTCTGCCTGATTGTTTTCCCTCTCCCACACTCTCTGGTGTCATTTATTTAAGGTTTCAAGGTTTGTTTCTGGGTTTCACAGCCTCGGGGTTGAAGCTCTTCATCACACCGCTGCCGTTTGCTCTCAGGTTAAATATTAAATGTTTGCGTCATAGCTCAGAGCTCAACACGAAGCACGAAGCCGAGCATTCAGCCTTCCGGGGAGACGTGAACACTCTCGGCTGAATGAGTTCAGTTTGTGATACTTTAATGAGTTTGATGTTTTGGTCTGTGAGGAAATGTTCTTCCACCAAAGGTTGTTTTGTCATTTATTGTTTCCAGCTTGAAAACAATAGCTTTCATCCATTTGTTTGTCTACTCTTCCACTTATTTTTCCATCCAGTACATTTCTTGTGATAGGTTATTTTTGTTAAAATGATCAGACTTTTGGATGAGAGGTGAAAAATCTTCAAGAAACAAAAGAAAAACATAATTTTTAATATTTCTTCATCAAAAACATACCCAGAGTGTTGCCTTAAGTCTTTCCTGCATGTTTAAGAAATCCTTTAATCTCCATGGCAACCATTCAGCTGTGGAAAACACCTGGGTTTACCTACCTCCACCTTCAAGGTGCAGCTCCTCCTGCGAGGTGCAGTTTCAAAGTTTCGGGTCTTCCGCCTCACAGATCACTCCCGCCCCCACCCCCATAACTCCTCCACTCAGCTCCTTCAGACTTGCCAGCAGCAATTAGCAAACACCTGCTGAGTTCATTATAGGAGCTACTTCTCAGTGCAACGCTGGTAAATTCGTTGCTAAAAGGTTAATAGAGGAGCCATGTTGTGATGGAGGAGCCATGTTGTAATGCGGAATTTCAGAAAAGGCAAGATTTTTTAAAGAGGGCCAATTTCAAGGCATTAAATTACAAAGTCAAATTTATTTTAATTCATACATACATACATACATCCAACATAGTTGCTTAATTGAGCTATAAAATGGCTCTGTGTGGATGAAAAATACATAATACTGGCGCTTTAAAAATTCCTGAAATATTAGTCTGCGGGAATTTTTAAAACTTGAAGGAACCCACCTCGTACTACGCAAGCAATTCAAACACCCTAACTCATTTTTAGTTGGCCGAATGCAATCTTGTTGTCTCCTACTCTTAAATTAAACACAATAAATAAAAACATAGTATTTGCGCTCTGTTTCCTAAACCCATCAACCCGGAGCAACCGGTTCATAAATCTGGACGAACCGTCCTCGGCGGAGCTGAAGGATGAATCTTTGTGTTTTTCTCGCCTCTCCAGGCAGGACGTAGCATATCAGATGCGCACTAAAACCAAAGAAGAATGCGAGAGCCACTACATGAAGAATTTCATCAATAACCCGCTCTTCTCCTCCACCTTGCTCAGCCTGCGGAAAGCAAAAGACTCTTGCTATGCAGACGGAGCCATTCCTTTCAAACGTAAGCTGTTTCCATGTTTTATCTCTTTCATTTTCTCTCACAACAGGACACAAAACCCTTCCAAAGAGACACAATATGCCGATTATTTTCTTAATTTTCTTTTAAAATGATGGTTAATGAGATTAGTCTGACACGGTGTTTCAAGGTAGCTTTGTAAATGATGGGAATTAATAAAACGTGACCATTTTCTAAGTGAAGTGTGGAGAATGTTTGCAAGTCCAGACTTTATCTTCCATCATATATAAGATTCAAATAAATTTTTTTGAGAAACATGCTTTTTACTTAATTTATATTTAAATTAAAAGCTTTACTTGACTTTTGCTACACGTATTTTCAAGTTATTAATCCAAATTATTGATCATTAAACTCTGGTAGAACTGTGGTTCTTATTCTTGATCTTCTTTTTCTTATTTTAGCAAACAATAAAGATTTCACAGACCACACACTATTCCTTAAATAATCTGTAATATGGGTTGGATTTTGGCCCCTGGGATGGAAATTATTTAGTTTGTTGGTGCCCTATCAACTAAAGAAAAATTCCTTTGCTAATACAGTATATTACCATATTACACGCAGGACTGGGCAAGAACTGATGATACCTACTGAAAATGGTAGATTTTGACACCAAAAAAGAGACTATAACTTAATCATTTTCAGACACTTGAGTATTGTTTATATTCATAAACCCCCCCAAATATTACATCTCACCTGATATGACAATATCTGCATTCATAAGAAAAAAAAAATGTGCAGATGCCCCCCAAAAAGTGATGCCCTGGGCTACTGCCCAGGTGAGCTCTTTCTAAAGTCCAGCCCAGAATGTAAATAATCACAAACCACTGAAGCATTTTTGCTTCTCTGGCCCCACAGCGTCTGACGACCCCCCCCGGCCGACCTTTGACTCAGTTCTGTCTCGGGACATGGCAGGGTACATGCCAGCCAGGGCGGACTTCATGGAGGTGAGGTTGAGCTGACTTCACCTGTCCGGACGAGTGAATCGGTTAAACGGCCACCAGAGGGCTTGGCAGTAAATGTTAATGAAAATAGTGACTCACACCTTGGGTTGTCACCTGGCAACGAGTCGTCTTAGCGACCTCATCACTGCCTGACGCCATTTTTGTCTCTCCCAGGAGTTCGACAACTACGCAGAATGGGATCTGAAAGACATCGACTTTGTGGACGATGACTCGGATATACTGCACTGTACGGCTACTTTAGCTTTTATTTTTTAAATCATATTGTCTGATTTGCACCGTCCACTTTAACTTTCTGCTTCTTTCACAGCTCTCAAGCTCGCAGTCGTTGATATATATCATTCGAGATTAAAAGAGAGACAAAGAAGAAAGAAGTAGGTGTTTGTTTTTATTTCATTCTATGTGAAAATGCAGTGATCTCAGTTTTCCAGCAGATGGCGTCAGAAGCTTCTGTATTCTTTGCCCTGGTGTTTTCTACACTGGGCTACAATTAGTCATTCACACCTATTCCAGCAGCTCTCTGCTTACTTTACTAGCATTTCACTGGATGGATGTATTTATAACATTGTTTTGTGTTTTGTCGAAAGCCGCCAGTTCAGAGTAGATGGGATTATCACTGAACGGGTTGCTAACTTTAAGCCAATTTGTTTGCTGCCGTGCATTTAGTCTTTCAGGTTGAATTTGCAAGCCGCAGGGTCCTTGAACATATTTAGAAATGCATTTGTTCTTTTCTCTAACATGTGAATGCCAGTCTGTTTGACAACATGGCCGTTCTTAAATGTTTTTAATGCTGAAGAACAATCCGGTTTACAGAAAGCAGCATCGTCACTTTTAGTCTTTTTGTTTCCCTGCATTTTCTCGTCTATCTTAGACACTGTTCACATGAAATTCTAGCAGATTTACTCATTCCACTTTAATTGTTTGGATCATCATATAAATATTTGATTATTTAAGCATTTTCTTTTTTTGGTCTTTTTTAATATTTGCCAATACTAATATCTTTGTAGAGTTTAGTGTTGGTCAAAACAAATAAAACTGAATGATCATCTTAAGATGACAATAAAACAAAATTTCTTTTACTGCTAGAATAAAACTGTCGGACAAACAAAATGACATCATTTGTCATTTTGTTTTGCACTGTACTTGTGTCTCCACAAGTACAGTGCAATGTCAAAATATTCATAAACTTTTAATTTTGCACGTAGTCAGATTAGAACCAAAGATTTCAGTCTTTTTTTCTCTTGTAGCAACTACAGTCGAGCAGCGTCCACTTCATTGTTACTAGCACATTTGGTCAGCTGGCTTTTCCACCATATGCGCTGTACTCTGACTGCTGGAAAAAAGACGAGTGCATTATTTATTAGCTCCAGTAAAGAACAGGGACTTTCTCTTCTTCTTCTTCTTCTTCTTCTTCTGGGTTGGACTCCACCAGAGTGAAGTGGGCTGCTCCCACTTCCTTCAACTCAAGTGAAACGTTTGAGCAGAACAAATTTGTATTTGTGTTCACTATCATTTTAAAGATATTAATAAATGTTTCCAGATGTCATCAAAACTCCACAAGCCAATCCAGTTTCCAGAAGTGGCAATAAGCTGCACAAACATAGCAAAATTTAATTATATCAATTTTGTTTGAGTTTGTTAACCTGCAGTGTGGAGCGCAGTTTGATTTCTGATAACCCATAGAAACTTTTTTTTAATATCTTAAAAATTATAGTTGATTGACGCCATATTTCATTTGATTTTGTAAATTCGGGCTGGCTGGTTGACTCATTTTTACATGTACATAGTGTGAATGCTGAGTTTGGGGGCGTGGCCAGAAGCAACTTATCTGCATAAAAGCAACAGTACCCTAAAAAACAGCTCATTTTGAACATAGCTCAAAACGGGCAGAACTGAGTGAGCAGGTGACTTTTCATTATCTGAGGATGAGTTTGTGCAAGAAATGTAATGAACATGTTCTGTAGAACCCATGCACATCTCTTAACTTGTTTTTAAGGAAGCATAATAGGTGTTCTTTAACATTCTTTTTTCTTTTAGGAAGAAAATAAATGTTCCGTTGTTATCCTGCCAGCTGTCACTCTTTGTCACTACACACTGCACCTCGCATCCATCACAGAGTCAACTTTAACGAGTTTCTGCTCCCTGAACTCGTTGGAATGGCATTCAAGGCTCGCAGAGCGTTTCCCAGCTACCTCAAACAGCCAGACTCCTATTTTATCTCTGCTAAGTTGTCAGAGAGGATTGTAAGATCAGACCTTGAGCTCCACAGCTGAACATCAGAACTCACATTTGTGAGCTTTCTCCGGCCCTAAAATCACTGAATTCTGTTTAGTAGAAACCGACTTTAGACGGCTTTAAAAAGCAGTAGCCTTGTTTCACTTTCCAGGAATCAGCAACTCTGACACTGGCTCCACGGTTTCCTGTATCGCCCGATTCATCCCGAAGTTCAACTGCTGCCTAATAAGTACTAGTAATTGTAGTCCTGGTGTGTTTTTGGCCGCCTTCCAGGTCCTGGGTTTGAAGAGTTCGTCTCACAGGTTCAGGATAGACAAACTGACTGAAGAGTGATTTAGGATTGCCATAAAAAGACAGCTTTATTGGGAGTTTATTTGATATTTATACTGAGATAAAATTACACCGAAAGTGTATTCCATTTCTAATTTGTGACGGTTTCTTGTAGGTTTGCTTCAGCAATCAAAGGATCGTTTTTCTGAACCACTCTGTTCATCACTCTGTTCGTCTCTTTCAGGATCATTCGAGACCATGGTTTGATCAACCTGCGCAAATTCCAGAGTGAGTTCCCTTCAGAAACTCATCAGCTCTGCTGAGTCATTCACAACGGCTTGGCCAGACATTTCATACCTGGCAGCCAAATCGCTGCTCTGCTTTCTGGAGGATGTGTGCAAACAAAACCGTGCTGTAATAACCTTCATTTGTCCTTGACTGTTTACATTATTTTTAGTTATATCTGAGCCTGGATAAATATGGAAATAAATGTTTCTGTCCAATTTGTTTAAAAAAGACTAGAGAGGTACATTTTTAACTTAAAGAGCTAAGATTAGTGTTTTTCTGTCTAAATGATGGAAATGGCCTGACAGTGTATTAGGGCCATTATAGACACAAGAAAAAAGAAAGGGAAGTAATTTTCCTAAAAATAAAAAAAAACTCTGAAACTTTGAGGTTTATTTCACATATTTTTTAGAAAGAACTTGGTCTTGTCTTGAGCTTGTCAAAATTTTTCGACTTGGAAATTCACTCTGTTTCAAATGTAGAAAAATTTCAGCTTTTTGCTCTCAGAATTTCCTTTTCTTTTCTAGAAAATTTCTGAGATTAATCTCAGCAAGGCGGAGATTGATCTCAGAAATTTTCTAGAAAAGATGAGCTTGATTGACAGCGCTAAGACCCTCGTCCCTCCCGGCTCTGATTGGTTGTCTATGACCAAGCAGTTTGTCTCATAATATACTGTCACAACATAGTGATAGTTTTAACAAACATATTAAATTTCTTTTTTTTTTTATTTTTTTTTTTATAAAAGTTACCTACTGCATTTTCAATTATATTATCACTTTCAAAAACTGTGTAAATTATTACGATATTGACGGCCATTTTGAGTTGAGCGTACTTACACTTCAAAACACAGAAACCAAAAGGAGAATCTGAAACCTGATAGCTCTGTTGTTTTTATGTCTTCAACAAGAGAACATTTTGTGCGTTAACTTCGTTGTTCCCTGTTTTGAACCATGAATACATTCTGCACATCGGTTCTGTCATAATGGATGAGTAAAACCTTCACTAACTACAAATAATTACAGCAATGTTCACACTTCAAACATAAAATATGATATATGTTTTATAAAAAAAAACAGAAAAATGTGTGAATCTTCCCGTCGTATGGGCTGTGGGAGGTTAGATCGGCGTAACCTCACTCCCCTGTTTTGAAGGGCGTTGCTGCGGAGACGGCCGCATCCTCCACCTGTTACAGGTTGGATTTCACTGGGCTCAGTGATATAATTCCTTGCAGGGACGGAGCAGATTGGGTTTAGATTTTTATGGCGAGCTTGCACCACGAAAGGATTTTGCCCGGTTATAGTGCCTCGTAACTTTCCTCGCCGTGCCGCCTCGCCATGTGTTGCTCAGTGGAATCCGCTCCCAGTTCTGGAGTCGGAACAGTTCCCCCTCATCTTTTATTGACGTTTCCCTTCAGTCCACCGGTTAGCCCCTGCTGCCTTATCTCTGCAGCCTTTTCAAGACAAAAGCCAACTCAGACTGGAGCTGCACACTGGTTGCCATGGAGACTGTCAAAGAGCGCGTGTGTGTATGTATGCGCGTTCATGCATCTGTCACATGCGATCATGGGAGCGGTGGTGTCTCTCGCGACCCGTCGGTCCGCTTGTCGTTGGCTGTTTGGGCCCAGTTTGGAGGTCTGGTTTCCTCCCTGTGTGTGTGTGTGTGTGTGTGTGCGTGTGTGTGTGTGTCCGGTGCTCAGTTAGGAACACGACTTCATAGGCTCAGCCGGAGACGGCAGCTGTTAATTAACGCTCACACACTCCGCAGTCTGAACCCACAAAAGAAGCCTCTCCTCTCGGGCTCCGACACTCGTCTTGTTACTCGGCAACGCGGCCGAAGCTTTCAGGCGAACACAACAAGTCTCAGAGTGTGTATCCGTGTTCAGGGGAGTTAAATGTGTGAACACTCACCAGCGGAGCGTCGCTCTGGCAAATCATGCAGAAAAGAGATGAGTTTCTGTTTCCATGCAGCAAGGCTGCTGAATGTTTTATTGAGTATGAGTTTGAGGTTTTTCCTCTGCAGTGGATAAGAAATCCAAAATTCATCTCATTTAGGTTATTGAACGAGTTATAAATCTTGAATATATACAGTTTCTTATAAAATTATTGATTCCCCTGAAACTTTGTGGCGTTTTGCTTCGCCACAACCACAAACCTCAATGTACTCTGTTTTGATCTTGATGGTTTTATGTGATTGGCCATCACAAATTGAAAAGTAGAAGAGAAACAGCACAAAGTGTTTTAAAATATTCTAAGCTGGAAACGAATAAATGTGGCACACATTTATACCGCCTTAAGGCCATAACTTTGTAGAACCACCTTTTGTTCCAGTGGCAGCCTTTGGGGTTTTTTGCTCATGTTTTTTGGCAATAAAATCTCAAGTTCAGTTTGATTGGATGGACAGAATCAGTGGATGTTATCATCGCTCATCATCTCCCCCTCATCTGCCACAGATTCTGGGCTAGATTTAGGTCTGGTTCTTGACCAAGCAGATTTAACCCATGAATGTTTCAATCTATAGCACTACAGGTGTGTGCTTACGGTTGTTCAGTATTTTTTTTATTGCTGTGTTTTTAAGCTAACCTAGCATTAGGACAACCTCTGTATCCTCTTACAGGATTTCTGCCAGGATTGCTAACACACACACAACAAACATAAGTTTGTATTTATATGCATATCAGGACTTTGCATTGACTTCCATTCATTTTCAATGCATTTCTCTAAACTAACTCTTACCCAAAACCATTACCAGCACATGCCTAACCCGAAGCCCAACCTAAACTGAATTCACATCTTAGTCCTAAACCTAGCACTAAGTTTTGGGGGCCCTGGGGCTTTATAGTAGTTCCACTGATAAATTATTTCACTTATAACAAAACATTTTCCTATGTTATTATAAGTGAAATTATCTGCCAAAGGACCCAGTATTTATTCATAAATACTACGGAATTTTTGAAATACAAAATAGTTGGGCTATCTTTCTGAAAAGTTACTTGTAAGTTAGTTTTGTCGTATTTTAAGCGTAGTTGCTCTAGACATTAGACCAAATTTGCTTGGTAAGATTTTGTGTTTTTACAGTGCAGGTGCAGTTTTGAACTATAGACTCATAATCAGTTTTAGTGTAGCTGGTCACTCCCAGCCGCCTGGCTCAGCTGATCCGTTTTTTTTTCCTGTAGCAGATCAGAAACGGTGCACCTCAGAAATTAATATGTTCTAATAACGTCACCTTTCACATTCCAAATAAATTAATAGAAGAGGAGGATTAAAAATCTAACTTTATCAAGCAGTTACTGGTGCTGTTTTTTTTTGTTTTTTTTTTTTGTATTAAGGTTTTAATCACCTTTAAATGTTGCTACATTAGTGATTTCAATATTTCCCCTCTCCAGATTGAGAGCTCTGAGAGGCAAACTTCTACATAGACAATTAAAGATCTTTTTATTGACTGTATTACGCAAGCTGAGCTGTGTAAAGACAGCCTGAGTGTTAATAGCTTTTTGTGTAATCAGTGGTTTTGGATGAGAAGTGAAGATCCATTCGGCTGCAGGGAGAGAATTTGTTCCCTGCAGCCGCCTCAGGAGATCGTATCAGCCCCGTCTCCACAGAGCGGTCGTGATAACAGGTGCAACAGCAGCGCACAGGCAGGGTTTTATTCTGATCATGGGCGTGTATCCCCCTGCCAATGTGCTAAATCTACCCGCCGGGTCTCTTGAAGTCATACTTTGATTCCTAAACAATTCCTGTGGTTTAAGAAGTAGCTGGACCTCCATCGACCCCGTTGACTGCAGCGCTGAATCGTTTCACAAGCCAAGGATAAAAGGTTGGGAAGGTGTCGCTGTTTTCCTTTGTCCGTCCCCCCGTGTCGAGCATAAATAGGTGGAAGTGGCGATGGGAAAATAGCATAAACGGATCATGAATCACTGTGAACAATGTGCATTTTTCACAGTCTAAATCTGATCCTGAGTTCAGTTATTCTGGTGTGTTAGGCTCTTATGTTTTAGTCTTTAATTAATGCAATAAAATTATTCGATTATTTCAAATGCTTCTTTATTTTCAACAAACTTATTTTAGAAATGAGAACATCTTTTCTATGTTGGGTATTAGATGGGGAGTCCAAACGTTATCCGTGTTTCATATATATTGGTTATAAACCCAAGTTGTCATTGATTTATTTGATAAAATCACTTTTGTTATTGTTAGTTTTTTAAACAGAAATTTGGTGCAAAAGTTGGAATTTATTGGGGATTTCTTCCAATTCACACAGTCACAATTCTATATTGTCACCTTCCTAAAATAATGGTCCAAGTCACTATTTGCCAAAAGTGATATTGGCAAAAAAAAACAGGGAGGAATGTGCCAATATTGAATTTCAAATACACTTAAATTGTCATAATATGTGATTAATGCCCTGTACACACGTAGCTGGGAATATATCTCCACCACTTTGTTTAACAAGATAATATCATAAACACAGGATCGCTTTCAGAAAAGTTTTCATCCACATGAACCCACACAAATCCGCCCGAGTGTTGTGCGCTACATTGCCCCCAGACCATCGGGGGCAATGTAGTGCACAGCTGAAACCTATGTCAGCCTATCAGATTATTTCAAAACAACCACAACTTGAGAAATAACCAATCAGAGCCAGGAGGATCTTAGTACTGTGAATCAACCTTGTGTATGGGCCGCTCACACCTTCCATCTTTGCTCTCTGCTATGCCACAGCTCCTCCCCCACTGCAGACCCTACAGTGATTGCTAAGGCTAGTTAGCATGACCACGGTGATGGCGGAAAAATTGTTTTCCTGGAACGGTCAGTGGTTTCTCTGCCACTAGCACATTGAGCAGGGCACGACCCTGATGGGCAGCGCCTCCTGCCAATCAGGCTCATCTCTGATTGGCTATTTCTGATAATCAGTTATGCATTTCTGCTAATGGCAATAGCAGCTCAGGGAGGAGTTGGAAGAGCTCGATCTTTTCACAGATTATCTGTCTCATACTGTTAAAACATAGTTTAAACAGATGTGTAAAAAACCAACACTTTTTACTAAAAGTTACATGCTGCAGCTTGAAGTTTCTTTTATGTCTTAGAAAAACAGTGGGTAAGAGCATCACTAAAAGCCACTGAGTGACATTAATGTAACAGGTTTGTTCTCTGTTCATTAACTAACAAACTAAATGACTTTCCAGCTGAAGCAGCAGAAGTCATAAACTGCTCCTGAGGGGGTGGATCGCTTCTTTCATGTTTCTGAGTTGTATTCTCCTGGATCTGCTGCCCACTCATTCCTGTCCTCTCTTTTCTCTCTCTCTCCTGTTAGTGTTAGAGCGATGTTACCCGAAAGAGGTGCAGGAGCTGTATGAGGTCATGAGGCGGTTTGCCAGAGTGGTCGGACCGACTGAACATGACAAATTCATCGAAAGTCACGCACGTCAGTATTTGCACCTGACCCATTCACCTGTGAGCATGCAGAGTTTATTCACCAAGATCGAGCCAGACTGAGTAAACCTCGCTTTCAGATTTTCACTCTGAAAAGATGTAACTTTTAATCCTGGTGGGAAGATGAAGTGACATTACCGCTTTCTGTTTTTAGAAAGTGTGTGGATATTTTCTTATTTTATTTAATCTTTTGAAATGTTTTTTTCTTTAAGTTTTTATTTGGATTTTACGAGATTAAAATGTATTTAGAAGATACACATTTCTATACCTCTTGCTCCAGATATCGCACTTCAGGACGTCATCTCACTCTTATTCGTTCACAGTGAACCCAACCAGGGATGATTTGGTGTTGCCTGAACACACACCTGCTTTTTGGAGGCATGTTTGCGTTCAGTAATGGAAGGCATGACATGTAACACATCAGCGACTGTGTCTGGTGTGGCATGATCTGCCATTCCTGTTCCAGCTTTGACACACAGTGTTAGCTCTGAAACGTCCCTGTGTCTCTGCTGATCGTAGAGAACAGCGTGTGTGTGTGAGTGTGTGAAGGCTTCTGAATCTGCAGCAGGTGCTGCACGCTTGAGACTGACTGAAATTACTTGAGAGCTGACTGGCTTTTTGTTCTAACAATTTTCAGAAAAACATATTTTAAGAAAAGTACCTTATTTCCATTCCTGCATTGGTAGATGTAGAGTTCTCATTGTCATCATTGAGCAACACCAGCAAACTGTTTTCTGCTGATCCCCATTTTTCTATGTTTGTTGTCACCTGAAGCATAAATACACACATCAGCTTTTTGCCCAGCCATTTTACCGTTTAGGATCTGGATGGATGAACTTGTTTGATGGAAGATGTACCCTTCACCCTGAGAGGAAAGGGAAATACCTTCTATGAATCTAAAACTAATGGTGTTCTCACCATTGAAATGAGTCCTGTACCGACACGGGCTGAAAGGCCACTCATACAGGAAGAATCCATTTATCGGAAGCCAACTTAGAAACCCAGATTCCCCAGAAAAGCTTATAGTTTCTTATAAACCTAGGGATGCTAGGTTTATAAGAAACTATTTAAAATAAACAGACAACACGTAGCCTGGTGCCCGCCAGGCTTAGAATACTAATATTCCTTATATTTCCTTGGTTTCTGGAGGCATGTGCAGAGGTATGATGACAATTGGAGTGCTTGGCAAGCATTTTTGTTGTTTGTTCCTCTAGCTGTGTTTCCATTAGCCACATAATTGCACAGTTTGACAGTAAGAAAATAAATTCATTTAATGGAAATACAGCAATTTTGAAAAAAACTAATTTCTCTATAAAACGTTTTGGTGCCAGGATGAGGTGTTTTTTAGCCATATCAAAATTGCTTTATTTCACAAAACTCCGATGGAAACACTTTTTTGGATCACGAGTCATGTGATCAACAACCAGGTGTTGCCTCTGCCACAAACTGCAAAGAAGACGACAACAGGAAGTAGTTGGAGGATGATGGTGTGGGTTGTTTTACTGACTTATCATGTGAACCAGTTTATTCACGTGTGATTTTTTTTTAAAACTGTTTCTTATTTAATGAAAACAGAGCGATTGAAATTTTTTTTGTCATTTTAACTTTATCTGGATATCGTCAAAGTTTTGTGCACATTTGTGATGAAGACTCAGCTTCTGTCTGTAGCACCACAGTCCTGATGATAATCACTTCGTTTTACTTTATACTTTTGTCTTTTTTTTTATTGTTGAAGAGAAAATAAAATCCGTCTTGACTTGAACTTGTATAAAAATCCGGCTTTCATTGTATTTATTCAGCCATCTGAAGGACTTAACTCGATTTTTTGCATCCACCAGAGTGTCTGGAGGGCTCCTCTCAAACAGTCTGCGGCTCTGAATGTGCATCTATTGTTCTGTTTATGAATCAGTCTGTGCAGATGTGCTTAAGCAACCTTCAACTCTTCCTCTTCACAGTTGAGTTCGAGCTGAGGAGAGAGATCCGCAGGCTGCAGGAATACAGGAAGGCAGGAATCAAGTCCTTCTGCAGTGAGTTGAGTTTGAAATTTTCACTTTTTGGGACCAAAAACTTCAAGTATAAACCTGAGTGTTTGTTTATGGTTCTCATATTCAGGACACTGGACACATTTTGTAAACATTCCTGCACTCTTATGGACATTTGAGAGAAAGATGTGATTTCTACAACAATTGCAGACACATTTTCTGAATACAGAGGAATTTTCCAATATAAATATCAAAAGTTATATGTAGTTTTACATGTGTGGCCATTTAGGAATGATGAGCTGAGAATCGTTGGATATCCTAGAATCTCTGTACTCTAACAACACAATTTTTCTCTCTAAAAGAGATGTGTCTTAAATCTTTGTCCGACTTTAACAATAAATGTTGGGAAATGGCCTCAGTTATGAAAACGCTGCCTACACTGTTGAAGCAACAACTTAATCGTCTACAATCCAAAGGTCAAACTGTGTCTTCAACTGAAAATATTACACACACAAATTCAGATGAACTTTTGTCATTTTTCTTAATCTTCCTTTAATATTTAGTTTGTCTCCAGGGTTCAGTTGGATTTCTTTGGAGTTATGTATTAGAAAAGTATACAGGAAAGATTTTTGATTTAGATGATGTTTGACCTATTGCAAAAGAAATTAATCGATTAACCACATGAGGAATTAAAATGAGCTCAATAATTTCCATTCTGATGACTGATATTTTTTTGAATGGCAGTTTTGTTGACAGATTCATGGCATCCATTTTAAGTTTTTCATTCCTGTTTTTATTTATTGATTTTGGTTGTCATGTTTTATTTAGGATATTTAATGTTTATACCAATGTTTAGTGTCCTTTACAAAACTAAAGTTTATTAGTCTTGAACTTTCATTGCTACTCTACTGTTGACACTTCACTTGAAATGGCCTCAAAGAAACAATATTATTGTTTATCGCAATAATTACTGGGACAATTTATCGTCCAGCAAAATGTTATGGTGACAATATATATTGATATATATTGATGCTGTATGTATAAAAAAGTAACAGTATAATAAGCTGACACTTTTCTCAGTCTATGCTTTGTATTCTTGCCATTGGCAGGGATTTAAATATTTATTTCTATACTAGCTTTGTTTTGTTTTTGCTTCTTATGTTTTTCTTTACAGCATTACGTTTTTTCTTTTCTTTTCTTATTTTACTTGTGTAAAAAAAAGGTTAAAAATGACTGAAACATATAGATATATATTAAATAAAAACAAACCGAAAACATTTAAGGTGGCATTCCTTTGCTGGTTACTGTTGCATTAACCCGTAGGCAATGCATTGCACTGCTTTCCACTGTTGTCTGGAGCAGTTACCAGCTTGCTGTGGCTCCACATTTGAACTCTTCCTCGTACGTTTTCCATCCACCAGGTGCCAAGGTGTACGAGCGAGTGAAGAGGATGCGCGAGGACGAGCGGAGGAAGAGGACCATGCTGAATGACGTTCTGCAGTACATCCAGGATGGCAGAGCGTGTCAGCAGTGGCTCAGCAAGCAGGCAGCCATGTGAGCGTCCAACGGGTCTGCGCGCTGATCTGCGTGTTATGCTGCAATAAGCCCCATCCCCACCTTAGCATGTGCTGCCATTTCAACACGTGCCACTCCGATTTCGTTTTGTTTTGTTTTGCTTCATCGTCGTCATTTCCACTGGCTGCAGTCCAACTTCCACCTCTAAATAAAAACTCTCAAATGGAATGACTCATCTTTTTTTTATTTTTTTGGATGACATTCTGGAGTGAGAGAGTGAGAGTAGTGAACAGAGAGGCTGCATAAAAGTGGGATGTGTGTCTGCATAAACACAGCAGCAGAGATAATAAGACTTTTTCTTCCTCCTCTTTGTTACAGAGATGCTGGCGTCACTCCAGCTGTCACAACAATCACGGTGTCAGGTAGGAAGTTTCTCTCCTAGTCTTCCTCTGCGCTCCATCCTCTGTGTCATCTCAGCGTGGCTCCAGGGCTCAGCCATAACAATAAAGCTTTTCTCCTTAAATACTCAAAAATACACTTTCGCAGGCATATTTATTCTGCTCTTTCTCTCGTTTAAAATAGCATCGGTTTTCTTTGCTCCCAGAGCTTAAACTCCTACATCTCTGCATGTGCAGGAGTTGGCAAAACTCTCATGTCTCTAGACCTTTAGTTTTATTTAAATGAGACAGAATTTCCCAGATGGTATTGCAGTATTATAGATCTATTCAAGACTCTACTAGACTATATGAAACTATGCTAAAATATGCTATACTATGCCATACAATGCTATATTGTGCTATAATATGCTTTCCTATGCTATACTATACTGCACTGCTACACTGTTATTCGATAGTACATGCTTAGTATATGCTAAACATATAGCATATACTATAAGTTATATGTATATAGCAAATACTCATAGTAGTTTAGTACAGCCTGGAGTGGTATAGTCTGCTGGCTATACTATGCTATTCCATATTGCTATAAATATACTTGACTACATTATGTTATGCTATGTATTATGCTATGCCAGACTATGCTATGCTATACTATACTGTACTGTTCTATACTATGCTATGTTACATTATACTTGACTATACTTGACTATATAATGTTATCCTATGCTTTGCTATCCTGTATTATACTTGATTATATTATGCTATGCTATGCTAACCTATAGTAGACTATACTACCTATAGTAGACTATACTACTATAGGTCAGGCTATGTTCTACTATAATATAGTAGGCTATATAATGCTAAACTATGCTGTGCTACACTACACTAGACATATGCTTAGCATGGTACAGTATAGTTACTGTACCATGCTAAGCTAAGCTATGCTTAGCTTAGCTGTAAACCTCTGTGGTAGGTTTACAGAGCCTGTTGAGATAAGTCATATTTTATTACAGTAGCATATTGTGAAACTGAACATTTTAGAAAACAGTAAGCCTTAATTTCACCGCATTAAGTCAGTGGAGAAAATCACAAGTTACACAAGTTAAGAAATTATTATTTTTAACACAATCAACTGTGCTACTGAGCCATTTTACGCTTTGTAACGTTTTGTTCCCCTGACAGTGAACTGTCTGTTGTCTGATGTTTAAAGCAGCGTTGTCGTGTGAACTGACTGTTTTAAACTTTGTTGCATGTCTGCTGCTCAGCAACAGGCAGGCGGAGCGCGCCTCCTCTCAACCTGACCGGACTTCCAGGGACAGAGAAGCTCGACGAGCGTGAGAAGGAGGTACGGCCATGACAGCCTCACACACTGCAGACATCCAGTGTGTGGATGTCTGCACACACTGGACACTGCAGAGGCCTTCTCTGTGATTTTTAAAACCCACCTGCTTCAGATACATTTAAATTGTTTTATGCCAAAATTTGCAATGTGCTTTTGTGGATATCTACAGGAGAAACTTTGAGAAAAGCTGCCAAGTCTGTCCCGGTGTTTGTCTGCATAGGCAGAATGGAGACTGCTCACTGTTTTCTGATGATCTAAGCCAAAGGTTTACCTCTAAATTTCCATAAAACCTTATCTGGTAATCATAAGAGGTTAGAGCAGCATTTTTCCAGGAGTGACCATGACCTCTGCAGCTCACCGGATAAAAGTAGCACATCCAGGTCTTTTCCTAGCCTAAAGAAAGATGAGATTTAACTCAGAAGAAAGAAATTGTCCCTTTATGTGAGACTTGAAGGAGATAATCATCAATAAAGATTCAGCTTTCTCTTTATCAGGAAATCTCTGTGAGCATCAGACTGTTTAACCTCAGTGTATTCGTGCTTTCAAAGCTCCTGTAAAAATTAACAAGTAGCTTCATTATTCAGTTAACCAACCCGAGGCTGCTATTGTGTTGCTCAGGAACATTTGCTACAAGAACTCCCAAGTTATTTGTTGCCATGGTCACCCGGAACCCTAGCGTTAATCTCAGTGATTTCATCTCTGGCTCATCTGCAGTCGGGTGTTAGAAAGGTTAGAAAGTTTTGTTCTGTCGCAGAAGCAACCTGTAGGGCCAAACTTCCCGATGCTGCCTAAATGTTTATTTCACCGTGACTCTCTGTGGATCTTTAACTTATACCTCAGTTAGTTTCATAACAGTGTTTTGTTGCACTTTAAATTTTGTTCATTGGGCCCTGCCATAGCAACGCATAAGAGAGCATTGAAATGCCTACAAAGTAAGGCATTTCAACAAAAAAAACCTTTTTCACTTTTCTGAAAAATGAACCAACTGCACAATTCTTGTTAAGTAGTATACGATAAGTAATATTTCAAAAGAGGAGAAGAAATCTTATATTTTTAGAACAATAACAATATTTGTTGTTAATCTGTTGCTAAGAGATGAGCGCAATTTCTGGTAAACAAGTGCCTTGAAGTAAACATCTAATTTTTACTTTTGCAAAATTTATCAACTGTAAATTTCCTGTGTCTAAGCACATAAACAGTATTTCAACCGATCTCATGTTTTATAAATAATAATATTAAGAGATTACCTTTTTTTTCTGGTAACGAACTGCCACGAAGTATAAATCAGATTTTTACTTTTGTGTTGAATGTTTGTTTTATAATATATTCACCACCAATGACAAAAAAAAAACTTTTTCACTTTTCTAAAAACTTCACAACTGCACAATTCTTGTTAAATAATAAGTAGTGTAAGATAAGTAATATTTCAAAAGAGCAGAAGAAAGCTTACGTTTTAGAACAATAACAATATTTGTTGTTAATCTGTTGCTAAGAGATGAAGGCATTTTCTGGTAACCAAGTGCCACGAAGTAAACATCTGATTTTTACTTTTGCAAAATTTACCAATTGTAAATTTCTTGTGTCTAAGCACATAAGCGGTATTTCAAAAGAGCTTATGTTTTAGAAACAATAATTATTTTGGTGTTAAGAGATGAGTGTTTTTTTTTCTGGTAACGAAGTGCCACGAAGTATAAATCAGATTTTTACTTTTGTGTTGAATGTTTGTTTTATAATATTTTCCCCACCAATGACAAAAAAAAAACTTTTTCACTTTACTGAAAAGTAAACAACTGCACAATTCATGTTAAATAATATAAGACAAGAAGTATTTAAAAAGAGCAGAAAAAATCTTGTTTTTAGAACAATAATATTTGTTGTTAATCTGTTGCTAAGAGATGAAGGCATTTTCTGGTAACCAAGCGCCACGAAGTATTCATATGATTTTTACTTTTGCAAAATTTACCAACTGTAAATCTCATGTGACTGAGCACTTAAACAGTATTTCAAAATAGCTTATGTTTTATAAAACAATAATATTACTTGATATTAATTTGGTGTCAAGAGATGAGCATTTTTTTCTGGTAACGAACTGCCACGAAGTATAAATTTGATTTTTACAATTGCGTTGAATGTCTGTTTTAGAACATATTTACCTTCAATGACAAAAAAAAACCCCATTTTCACTTAAGTCCCAAAAGCACATTTTATGTTAAGTAGTACAAGACGAGAAGTATTTCAAAAGATGAGAAGAAATCTTATGTTTTTAGAACAATAACAATATTTGTTGTTAATCTGTTGCTAAGAGATGTAGGCATTTTCTGATAACCAAGTCCCACAAAGTAAACACCTGATTTTTATTTTTGCAAAATTTACCAACTGTAAATTTCTTGTGTCTAAGAAGATAAGCAGTATTTCAAAAGAGCTCATGTTTTATAATTAATAATATTAAGAGATGACCATTTTTTTCAGGTAATGAACTGCCACTAAGTATAAATCAGATTTTTACTTTTGTGTTGAATGTCTGTTTTATAATATATTCACCACCACTGACAAAATAACAAAACATTTTCACTTTTCTGCCAAATTCACCAAAAGCACATTTCATGTTAAGTAGTGTAAGATAAGTAATATTTCAAAAGAGCAGAATAAATCTTACATTTTAGAACAAAAACAATATTTGTTGTTTAATCTGTTGCTAAGAGATTTTCTGGTAACCAAGTGCCACGAAGTAAATGTCTGATTTTTACTTTTGCAAAAGTAAAAATCAGAAGGCCGTGATTTAGCATTAGCACAAACATTAGCAGTAGCCTTTTCCCTAAAATAAGCTTTTTAGCTATTTTGTTTATTTATTAGCCATGTCTATTATACTGAATGGAGGAAGTCAATGTAAGACAACATGCTAGTGATTCCCCACACGGCACTGGAAGCATTTAGGCTAACATTCGCATTTTGGCTAATTTTACGTTATACACTAATTTTAACATATTGAATGGAGTAAGTCCATGTTACTCAAGATGCTCATTACTCTCCACATGCTATTGAGTACATTGTAGTTTACTTTAGCATTTATGCAAATTTTAGCACCAGACCACTGGGTTCCAACCGACGGGCACACTTTGGGAGGACCCCTTTAAATTTCTTCAGAAATGTTCTAGTTTTCTTTAATCTTATATCCAAAATATGCACTTTTTACAGTATGCTGGGGTTTAAAATTAATTATGTTTAATTTGAGCATTTTTATATATATTTATTATCTAACTAGTGCTTAAATTCATTGTTTTTAGTCACTGTTTTTACAAAATGGGCCTTAATAAAATTTTGGCTTTTTTGACAAAATATTAACAGAAGAAACTTTGTCAATGTAAAATTTGTACAAATAAGGACTAACAT
Source organism: Poecilia formosa (assembly GCF_000485575.1). Taxonomy (NCBI): domain Eukaryota; kingdom Metazoa; phylum Chordata; class Actinopteri; order Cyprinodontiformes; family Poeciliidae; genus Poecilia; species Poecilia formosa. Next base: position 726,302 of record NW_006800146.1, read on the forward strand.
AACCATGTAACATGGTAACTGTCGACTGTAACTGTCGACATCAGCCTCTCTACCGTTTATACAGATGATGCTTACGACTTCAACACTGATTTTAAATGAACTCCCCCCTTGATTCATGGTGACTGCATAAATTTTCGCCCCTTTTAAAGTGACAGACCTAATTCAGCAGAGGTCCAGTCAATTGGTGGTGGTCGGATAGAGATCACCTGAGTGCATTGCCTGTGTATAAAGGCAATGCGCTGTGTCTAGAAGGTAAAATTCACTGGTTAATCAGTATTTGCAACATAAAGACATAACACTCCAAGCAAGAAAAGATTATTGAAAATTATAAGTCAGGAAATGGTTACAAATAAATCTCTAAAACCCTGAACATCCTCTGGACATTAGTTAGATTGCCAAGATATGGAGGGAGCTGATCCACCGTTCTACAGGGTTAGTTTTTTACGATTTATCTTGTAGCAACATGTTGATTTTAAAGATCTGGTCAGACTCGGCATGATGTAAGCGCTTTGTTTATTTATACCCGAGTTTTACTGGGAATTTACTGTATGGCTGAAACAACTGATCAGATTAATCGATGATTAAAGTAATCCCCATCTAATTTAAAAATCGGTTAATCATTAAGTGGAGCATACAAACTCTAAAAAAGGCCATTTGCTGAAAGAACACACTCAGAGCAGTAATTCAGCCAACAAATGTATAAATATGTATACGAACATGCATGCTCAAAATATAAATACATTTTTCATTTAAGATAAAAACACCTTTTCTGTAAACATGTTTTACCCAAAATAGTTTTAGCTTCACTTGTTTCAAATTCACTAAATGAAAACTGTTATCATGTTGTAGGCAATCAAATATTTGTTCTTAAGATGTTGCATGAAAATGAAAATCTTCAGAATGTTCCAGTTTTTTATCAGAAAAATCGATTACTAAAATAATCCCTAGTTTACTGCAGAAAGACTCCCTTCACTCTTTGCTTTTGTAGTTTTTATAAACTAAAACAGGATGTTGATCAACTTCCTGTACGGTAACTCTTCCTGACGTTGGATAGAGCAGCCATAAAACCACACTTTCGTTTTGTTTCTTCCCGTGTGTTTGCGTAGCTGTGCCAGGTGGTGCGGCTGGTGCCAGGGGCCTACCTGGAGTACAAACAGGCTTTACTCAACGAGTGCAGGCGGCAGGGCGGGCTGCGGCTGGCGCAGGCCCGAGCCCTGATCAAGATCGACGTCAACAAGACGCGCAAAATCTACGACTTCCTCATCAAAGAGGGGTACATCACCAAGGCATAGGAGCGCAAAGGATGCTGGACTGTGGTCAGAGGTTCATTCTGCTGTAATCCTTCTCAGACTGACAGTGTTTTTAAAAGTGTTTTTATTTTCCAGTGTTATCATGTCGTGGTTGTCGGTTTTTACACATAATAAAATGACATGTCTGTGTTATTCTGTGTCTGACTGGCTCCTGTTTTAATGAGTTATTTCTTGTCAGATTGGTTGATAAATGTTTTTTGGTGAAACATAAATTTTGATGATTAAATCAAAATAGTCCTTCCTATTGTTTCTCAAAGCAAATAATTTAAAAATAGTCAATTTTGAGCCACAAAAACGAGATTCAGATCCAGGGCTTTGTAATACCAACATAGGCTAGGTATAGATTCATTTCTGTGTCCAAAACCATCTGATGGGAAGATGGATAATCATATTGTTGTGGTAAAAGGAGTTGGTGTATCACCAAAGCTAACCAAGGCTAAAATAGCATGTAATGCTAACCATGGTGCAGCAAACAAAGACGTCCCCAACTCTAATGCCAGCATCCGCAGTCCGAAGAAATTAAAATTCTCATAAGAAGTTATGTGAATGATTAGTGGCTTAAAAACAATAATTATTTTTGTTGTTGAATTCATCTTTTTTTTCACAATAACTTAGCAGCAGGAAGGCTCATAAGGAAAGAAAATATTGCTAATTTTGTCATATCACAATTGATTTTTCAATTAATTGCGATTAATTACAGACGCTGCAATTAGCTCGATTTAAAAAAAAATCAATCGAGTCCCTCCATTAGTTTTAAGAACCTAAAATCTTCAATTTCTCATATTTCCTATTAAAAAACAGCCACTTTATTTGAAGCTGGGCTGTTGTGTCACTGTTTAGTCCCTAAACTTCTGCCCGATTCCTGCTAAAAGGAGCTGAATAATGTTCGTCTGACAGAGACATCTTGATCTGCTATGTGACTTAGGGGAACAAACTGTGACGCAGGCAGTGAGGAGACCGCCGGCCTCCTACCGGCTTATCACAGCTGAGAGCCTGAATCTGATTATGATGGCGGATTCAACCTTTGATGATAAGACGACCGAGGAGGGAGGGAGCCTGAGCTTCAAGTACTGAAATGCAGAAGCAGGAGATGCGCTTGAGAAGATGTGAAGGAGAAGAAATGTATGTATGCCTGTGTGCGTCTTATTAAATTCACTCTCCAGAATAAACAGGCATCAGCAGAGGGAGATTGTTTCTTTCTTCAGATCAGGACTTGTGTTTTTTGGGGGCGGGGGGTTTCCTGCTAGTCTGAGCAAACTAATCAGGTTTTCTCTCTCGGGTTTTAACGCCTGAAGTTGCACAAGTTTAAAACCATGTTTGTTTTGTTTGCTCCTCCAGTACATGAACTTTTGTTCCTTATCCAGCTGGCCATCGTTAAATATGGAGCACTTTCAAAATCAATTCAGTCCCCTCTGGAGGAAAAGCCTATCACTATTATCATTATTCAATATACTCCTCTTCACTTGTAGTGTACTAAATCCTGTCTAATTTATACACACTGGGTGCAGATTTAATCACAAAGCAACAATAAGCAGGAGGACATAACCCAGTGATGACGCTGTCCTCTTTATATTAGCCCTGAATCAACATGAATGTTTTTAAGCTCCTGCTGTGCAGCTGTCTTCTCTAAATGCCCGTCAATTCCATGTCATCTTATTCTTTAAATGTGAATTATTTATGTTTTTACATAATTTTAACATTGAGAAAGCTCTTTGATTAATAATATAAGGTTAGTTAATAATTCATCTTTAAAAACTAGTTTTTAAACTGAAAGTTTTTGTTATTTTATGCAATGATCACAAGTGAAGCCATAAATGTGCAAACATCCTGTCATCAGATTTTTCGTGTGCCGTCAGTTGTTAGGTGGTATCTGTATTCTGATTGGGCGACCTAAGCCTGTTGACGTCTCTGTCCCCAGATGCTGCAGGTTCCTGTTGCTTTTGTATTTAGATTTTTGCTCGTCAGAGTTTTGTGTCGTTTTTCTCTGTTCTTTTTCAAAGGTTCAGCTTAAATAGGAACATTTCTTTTTTCCAAGTTTCAGTTTCAGGATAATCCAGAGTGACAAACCACAGAAATATTAAAAGCCAGTGGAGACCTGGGCGACTTTCTAAAGCTGCATTGAGATGATTACCTGATTTTGACCACAGAAAGCATCTTCTGTTAGCTCTGTTGTGGTGGTTATGTGATGACTGTGCATATGTTTTTAGGAGGCTTTGAGATTTTAAATCAAACCTCTGTATCAAACCCCCATTTTTATTTAACATAAATCTTAGGATGAATTTAAAAATTCCCCTAGAAGTCTGAAAATTGTAGAAAAGTTAGATTTGTATCTTAGTTTCTTTAAAAAGTGATTCTTTAGCTTATTTTTTTTTTACCTTCACACTTACTTTGTTTTGCTTACTTTGTTGAATTAGTAGGGAATAATGTACTCTGTAAATTGATATCATATACATATAAGATCACATAATTCCTTCTTCAAAATGTGTGATGAGAAAGAAAAATAATTAAGAATTCCTCCTCCTGACTGAGTTTTCTGCCAATATGAGCCTCATATTACAGACTAAAATTTGATATATTAAAATTGCTCAGCATGAGATCTCTATGACTACGTATTAGGACCATTGTAGAGAGGAAAACAATGAGTAAATTTCCACCAAAGAACCTACAAATGTTGAGATTAATCTCAGACATTTTTGAGAAAAACTTGGAAATTTCTGAACTTCAAAAGTTAAAAATGTGGATATTTTCTGAGTTTTTTTTTCTCGCTCTCTTTTTTGATTAGTACTTTGCTAAGTACTAAAGTAGTCTTTATCAGAAAGACTACTTTGCTGATAAAGTAGTCTTTCCCAGAAAAGGTTGCACATGAGGTTAATTTACATTCTTGACCTTAAAACAAACAAAACATGACAAATTATGCCTCACTTCTTGAAAGATATAACATAGAAAAAAAAACCTTCATGATATTCTGAGCGTAAAAGGAGGGATGTAATGGAAGAGAGTCTGAGAAACGGAGACATTTTTTCAGTAAGTAGACCGCTCTGGAACAACAGCTAATCAATTGGAGAGTTAATCAGGCTTTTTATGCGCCGCCACGTTTATTTCCTGAGCAGAATCTGATTTGAACCAGATTCCTCACCTGCAGCCTCCTTCTGCATCAGAGTGACTGGAGTCTGTGCTGAAGTGGCAGCAGATGGAGCAGATGTCGCGCGCTCACACACTTCTTCTCAGGCTGACGTCTTCCTGCTCTGCTCGTCCTAAACTCTCAGTGATAAACTGCCGCTGACCTCGTGGATCAGTGTTCAACATGGAAACCTCTCGTGTGTTCTCGTGGCAGGAAGCTTTCCAATCATCACGGCTCAAACATTTTTTTTTCTTTTATTTGCACAAGTAAAGAACTCACTGGAACAAATATGTAACTGGATTATGAGGACAGATGGAGACTGAAAATAGATTAAAAAAGAGAGAGAAATTTGTCGAGCATAAATAAAATATATTCACACCCTCATCTGTTTCATTCGCACCTTTGACTCATGTTTTATTTATGTTAAAGAGGTGGGGTTTTGTTTTGCGTTTCAGTGTTGCTCTTTTTTTAAATTTTATTGGTTTGCAAGATGGAGGATATTTGTTTACTTTTTGCTTTTAGTCTGTCAATTTCTAGGATTGTCCTTGAATATTTTTTCAGCTTAGATTAGTTTTATCACCATCGTAGTCACTCTATTGTGTCAGATATGGTGTTTAAGATTTTTTTTTCTCTTGTTCTTCAGTTAAGAAAGGAAATTCTGGTGTGTAAATTCTATTCTTTTTCTTAAGAGCAATAAAAAATGACCTTGGATATTTCTATCAAGAATAGAGTAAAGCTGAAAGCGTAAGCGACCATCAAATTATGACATGGAGTCTAAAAGACTAAATCCCTCCTGTTAGAGCTGCCTTTGATTTTTAATAACTTTAATATTGATATATATATATTTATTATATATGTGCTTGATGATTCAGATTATAGTATTTGGTAAAATACAATGTTTACTTTTTCCATGATGGGTTTTGTTTTTCTGGTGTGAAGCATTTTGAAGTGCCTTGTTGCTGAAATGTGCTGCACAAATAAACAAGTTGATAAAGAGGCGTTAAACAGCTGTGAAGGTACATGAAGCTAAGGCGTAACTACTGGAAGAGAAACAGGCACTAATGTAAAAATAAAGATATAAAAAGCACAATAAAGCAAAAAGGTTATGTATCAGTGTGGTCAAGTTTAAAGCTTCACCCATTTCTTATTATCTTCTTTAGAAGAGAAAGAGTTTCTGGTAACCTTCTCAAAGTGCTCTTTAACAGTTCTTCAGAATAGCTCAGCATCTTTGTTTACATTTTGCCTGCTTGTTCAGCTCAGTTTAATCACATAGCATCAGCTCACAACGTCACCCGAAGGCATCTCGCACAGCAAGATCCCAATTTATTTTCAGTAAAATATTATTAAACTAATCCTATCATAATAAGTTGCACACATTCAAGTTTAAACCTAGTGATGACACAATGCAGATAAATTAGTTAATGAACGCATTTGGCGAATAGTTAGCTGACTGACTTTGACTTTTCAGTCAAAATGCCAGGTCTGTTTGTCTGGTTTGACAGCAAACTCTCTGGTTCTGTGATCAGAGGTTTGCTAGCAGCGCTGCTAACAAGCATTTTTTAAACACTCCCAGAAAAAAGAAAAAAAAATATTTTAAATACATATGTTGATTCAAACTCGTCAAATATTTATAAATGTCCCTTTTTATTACTTGTGTCCATTTTATTTACTTAGAGATATATAATAAAAACATATACATGACGTCCTTATTTAAGACTGAAAAATAAAATGCTCTCTTACTGAAATAAGAAAACATGTGACTACTACAGTTATTATTATGGGTACATTATTTTACATATTTTATATATTATTTAAATCTTAAGAACCTGTTTACTGGACGTTTTCAGGTAAATGTATTGCAGAATATTAAACCTTTTTGCAGTTATGCTCTTTATAAAAAACATAAGTACAACAGACTCCTATTAATCTGCAATTGATTTATATCAGCTATATTACATTTGACCATCTTGTTTTCTTTTTTTAATGGAGGTGGGAAAAGCACAATTATTATTATTTATTGCTAGGGATGCACAGATATGATGATTTCAGCTGTTATTGATATCCAATATTAGTATAGCTGTTATGGCCGATAACTGATATATATAACCCTTTTGATACCTTGAAAACACCACGTCATTGACCTCTGTACTGCTTCTCTGCTTCTGTTAAACTCCCTACAATCCTTTGCTGCGTCACTATTACTGTCACATGACCAAACCAACACCACATGACCGTCCTCCTTCCCCTAAGAAACAAATGGCAACAAGATGGAAATAAATATCGGCTGTTAATATTGACCCAATTTTGGGGCAGATACAATATATATATATATGTTTTAATTGACTAATATTGGCTGATGCTGATGTTTGTGCCGAGATATTGTGCACTCCTAATTATTAGGTTTACTGTTAGATTTATTATATGACATTAATTTAATTATTGTTAGGCTGGTTGCTCCAATTTGTCCTCAGGTGTGAGTGTGTGGTGCATGACTGTTTTTCTTGTGTTTCTGTAGCTACGTTTCCATTACAAATGTGCACAAAACTTTGTCTAAGTTGCACTAAAGTAGACTAAAAAAAACACAATTTTGTAATAGCGCAGTTTTTATTAAATAAAAAAACGCAAGAAAAATCACACGTGAATAAGTTTGTGCACATCATAAGTCGTTAAAAAATATGCCACGCCACGATCCTCCAACTACTTCCTGTCATCTTCTTCTTTGTGGTTTGTGCCAGCAGTAACATCCGGTTGTTGATCATGTGACTCCTGCGATGCGAAAAAAAAATTTCCGTTGGAGTTTTGAGAAATAAATCAATTTTAGAAAAACAGACTTTTTTTTTTTAAATTGACACGTTTTCAGTAAGCAAATTTATTCTTGAAATGTTGAATTATGCAAATATGTGGTCAATGGAAATGCAGCTGTGATTGATCACAATCGCCTTCAAGACTGCAAGCAAAATGAGGTGTAGACAATAGATGGGTGCATGAATTAATATAGTGATTCAGCATAATCTCATTAAAGCCTTTTTATTCCTGTAGTTTAATGCTCTTATTAGATCAGTGAAACATGTTTTTTCCTCTTTTTCTTCTTCTTCTTCTAGAAAATGCAAAAAGAAACCACAAAGTGCACAAGGCACATCGATCCATTGGTTTTAGAGCTTCTCCTCTGCTGGTGTCTTATTGATTTTTAACTTTGCTTCTATTCAGGGAAGAAGGAGGAAGATGTCTCCCACATCTTTGCTCCGTGTTGTTGTACGACTCTTTAAAGGGCACACACACACACACACACACACACACACACACACGCACGCACGCACACACATGAAGACACACTCTCATGCTTCTGTCTCTATCTTTGCGAGGACTGCCCAGCCCCTTTCACCTGAATGATCACAGCTAAACGCATCTGCTCTCACATTGACTCAAGACTAAATTGGCTCCTCACAAAGAAAGACAGACACGCGCACACACACACTCGCACACATATATCGCCTTTCTGCTCTGGCTGTTATAGCCGTGTGCTGATTAACACGGAGGTAAACCCATCAACAGGAGGAGGGGCAGCTCACATTCACCCTGTTGCTCACACTCATCCGCCGGGCAGAGAGGAGTCGTGACTAACCAGAGCGGCGAAGTCTGCTGTACCCCCCACCTTCCACACCCTCCATCC
>NW_006800146.1:734412-744168 GCF_000485575.1 Poecilia formosa
AACAAAACATTTTCACTTTTCTGCCAAATTCACCAAAAGCACATTTCATGTTAAGTAGTGTAAGATAAGTAATATTTCAAAAGAGCAGAATAAATCTTACATTTTAGAACAAAAACAATATTTGTTGTTTAATCTGTTGCTAAGAGATTTTCTGGTAACCAAGTGCCACGAAGTAAATGTCTGATTTTTACTTTTGCAAAAGTAAAAATCAGAAGGCCGTGATTTAGCATTAGCACAAACATTAGCTGTAGCCTTTTCCCTAAAATAAGCTTTTTAGCTATTTTGTTTATTTATTAGCCAGGTCTATTATACTGAATGGAGGAAGTCAATGTAAGACAACATGCTAGTGATTCCCCACACGGCACTGGAAGCATTTAGGCTAACATTCGCATTTTGGCTAATTTTACGTTATACACTAATTTTAACATATTGAATGGAGTAAGTCCATGTTACTCAAGATGCTCATTACTCTCCACATGCTATTGAATACATTGTAGTTTACTTTAGCATTTATGCAAATTTTAGCACCAGACCACTGGGTTCCAACCGACGGGCACACTTTGGGAGGACCCCTTTAAATTTCTTCAGAAATGTTCTAGTTTTCTTTAATCTTATATCCAAAATATGCACTTTTTACAGTATGCTGGGGTTTAAAATTAATTACGTTTAATTTGAGCATTTTTATATATATTTATTATCTAACTAGTGCTTAAATTCATTGTTTTTAGTCACTGTTTTTACAAAATGGGCCTTAATAAAATTTTGGCTTTTTTGACAAAATATTAACAGAAGAAACTTTGTCAATGTAAAATTTGTACAAATAAGGACATAACCATGTAACATGGTAACTGTCGACNAACAAAACATTTTCACTTTTCTGCCAAATTCACCAAAAGCACATTTCATGTTAAGTAGTGTAAGATAAGTAATATTTCAAAAGAGCAGAATAAATCTTACATTTTAGAACAAAAACAATATTTGTTGTTTAATCTGTTGCTAAGAGATTTTCTGGTAACCAAGTGCCACGAAGTAAATGTCTGATTTTTACTTTTGCAAAAGTAAAAATCAGAAGGCCGTGATTTAGCATTAGCACAAACATTAGCAGTAGCCTTTTCCCTAAAATAAGCTTTTTAGCTATTTTGTTTATTTATTAGCCATGTCTATTATACTGAATGGAGGAAGTCAATGTAAGACAACATGCTAGTGATTCCCCACACGGCCCTGGAAGCATTTAGGCTAACATTCGCATTTTGGCTAATTTTACTTTATACACTAATTTTAACATATTGAATGGAGTAAGTCCATGTTACTCAAGATGCTCATTACTCTCCACATGCTATTGAATACATTGTAGTTTACTTTAGCATTTATGCAAATTTTAGCACCAGACCACTGGGTTCCAACCGACGGGCACACTTTGGGAGGACCCCTTTAAATTTCTTCAGAAATGTTCTAGTTTTCTTTAATCTTATATCCAAAATATGCACTTTTTACAGTATGCTGGGGTTTAAAATTAATTACGTTTAATTTGAGCATTTTTATATATATTTATTATCTAACTAGTGCTTAAATTCATTGTTTTTAGTCACTGTTTTTACAAAATGGGCCTTAATAAAATTTTGGCTTTTTTGACAAAATATTAACAGAAGAAACTTTGTCAATGTAAAATTTGTACAAATAAGGACATAACCATGTAACATGGTAACTGTCGACTGTAACTGTCGACATCAGCCTCTCTACCGTTTATACAGATGATGCTTACGACTTCAACACTGATTTTAAATGAACTCCCCCCTTGATTCATGGTGACTGCATAAATTTTCGCCCCTTTTAAAGTGACAGACCTAATTCAGCAGAGGTCCAGTCAATTGGTGGTGGTCGGATAGAGATCACCTGAGTGCATTGCCTGTGTATAAAGGCAATGCACTGTGTGTAGAAGGTAAAATTCACTGGTTAATCAGTATTTGCAACATAAAGACATAACACTCCAAGCAAGAAAAGATTATTGAAAATTATAAGTCAGGAAATGGTTACAAATAAATCTCTAAAACCCTGAACATCCTCTGGACATTAGTTAGATTGCCAAGATATGGAGGGAGCTGATCCACCGTTCTACAGGGTTAGTTTTTTACGATTTATCTTGTAGCAACATGTTGATTTTAAAGATCTGGTCAGACTCGGCATGATGTAAGCGCTTTGTTTATTTATACCCGAGTTTTACTGGGAATTTACTGTATGGCTGAAACAACTGATCAGATTAATCGATGATTAAAGTAATCCCCATCTAATTTAAAAATCGGTTAATCATTAAGTGGAGCATACAAACTCTAAAAAAGGCCATTTGCTGAAAGAACACACTCAGAGCAGTAATTCAGCCAACAAATGTATAAATATGTATACGAACATGCATGCTCAAAATATAAATACATTTTTCATTTAAGATAAAAACACCTTTTCTGTAAACATGTTTTACCCAAAATAGTTTTAGCTTCACTTGTTTCAAATTCACTAAATGAAAACTGTTATCATGTTGTAGGCAATCAAATATTTGTTCTTAAGATGTTGCATGAAAATGAAAATCTTCAGAATGTTCCAGTTTTTTATCAGAAAAATCGATTACTAAAATAATCCCTAGTTTACTGCAGAAAGACTCCCTTCACTCTTTGCTTTTGTAGTTTTTATAAACTAAAACAGGATGTTGATCAACTTCCTGTACGGTAACTCTTCCTGACGTTGGATAGAGCAGCCATAAAACCACACTTTCGTTTTGTTTCTTCCCGTGTGTTTGCGTAGCTGTGCCAGGTGGTGCGGCTGGTGCCAGGGGCCTACCTGGAGTACAAACAGGCTTTACTCAACGAGTGCAGGCGGCAGGGCGGGCTGCGGCTGGCGCAGGCCCGAGCCCTGATCAAGATCGACGTCAACAAGACGCGCAAAATCTACGACTTCCTCATCAAAGAGGGGTACATCACCAAGGCATAGGAGCGCAAAGGATGCTGGACTGTGGTCAGAGGTTCATTCTGCTGTAATCCTTCTCAGACTGACAGTGTTTTTAAAAGTGTTTTTATTTTCCAGTGTTATCATGTCGTGGTTGTCGGTTTTTACACATAATAAAATGACATGTCTGTGTTATTCTGTGTCTGACTGGCTCCTGTTTTAATGAGTTATTTCTTGTCAGATTGGTTGATAAATGTTTTTTGGTGAAACATAAATTTTGATGATTAAATCAAAATAGTCCTTCCTATTGTTTCTCAAAGCAAATAATTTAAAAATAGTCAATTTTGAGCCACAAAAACGAGATTCAGATCCAGGGCTTTGTAATACCAACATAGGCTAGGTATAGATTCATTTCTGTGTCCAAAACCATCTGATGGGAAGATGGATAATCATATTGTTGTGGTAAAAGGAGTTGGTGTATCACCAAAGCTAACCAAGGCTAAAATAGCATGTAATGCTAACCATGGTGCAGCAAACAAAGACGTCCCCAACTCTAATGCCAGCATCCGCAGTCCGAAGAAATTAAAATTCTCATAAGAAGTTATGTGAATGATTAGTGGCTTAAAAACAATAATTATTTTTGTTGTTGAATTCATCTTTTTTTTCCAATAACTTAGCAGCAGGAAGGCTCATAAGGAAAGAAAATATTGCTAATTTTGTCATATCACAATTGATTTTTCAATTAATTGCGATTAATTACAGACGCTGCAATTAGCTCGATTTAAAAAAAAATCAATCGAGTCCCTCCATTAGTTTTAAGAACCTAAAATCTTCAATTTCTCATATTTCCTATTAAACAGCCACTTTATTGGAAGCTGGGCTGTTGTGTCACTGTTTAGTCCCTAAACTTCTGCCCGATTCCTGCTAAAAGGAGCTGAATAATGTTCGTCTGACAGAGACATCTTGATCTGCTATGTGACTTAGGGGAACAAACTGTGACGCAGGCAGTGAGGAGACCGCCGGCCTCCTACCGGCTTATCACAGCTGAGAGCCTGAATCTGATTATGATGGCGGATTCAACCTTTGATGATAAGACGACCGAGGAGGGAGGGAGCCTGAGCTTCAAGTACTGAAATGCAGAAGCAGGAGATGCGCTTGAGAAGATGTGAAGGAGAAGAAATGTATGTATGCCTGTGTGCGTCTTATTAAATTCACTCTCCAGAATAAACAGGCATCAGCAGAGGGAGATTGTTTCTTTCTTCAGATCAGGACTTGTGTTTTTTGGGGGCGGGGGGTTTCCTGCTAGTCTGAGCAAACTAATCAGGTTTTCTCTCTCGGGTTTTAACGCCTGAAGTTGCACAAGTTTAAAACCATGTTTGTTTTGTTTGCTCCTCCAGTACATGAACTTTTGTTCCTTATCCAGCTGGCCATCGTTAAATATGGAGCACTTTCAAAATCAATTCAGTCCCCTCTGGAGGAAAAGCCTATCACTATTATCATTATTCAATATACTCCTCTTCACTTGTAGTGTACTAAATCCTGTCTAATTTATACACACTGGGTGCAGATTTAATCACAAAGCAACAATAAGCAGGAGGACATAACCCAGTGATGACGCTGTCCTCTTTATATTAGCCCTGAATCAACATGAATGTTTTTAAGCTCCTGCTGTGCAGCTGTCTTCTCTAAATGCCCGTCAATTCCATGTCATCTTATTCTTTAAATGTGAATTATTTATGTTTTTACATAATTTTAACATTGAGAAAGCTCTTTGATTAATAATATAAGGTTAGTTAATAATTCATCTTTAAAAACTAGTTTTTAAACTGAAAGTTTTTGTTATTTTATGCAATGATCACAAGTGAAGCCATAAATGTGCAAACATCCTGTCATCAGATTTTTTGTGTACCATCAGTTGTTAGGTGGTATCTGTATTCTGATTGGGCGACCTAAGCCTGTTGACGTCTCTGTCCCCAGATGCTGCAGGTTCCTGTTGCTTTTGTATTTAGATTTTTGCTCGTCAGAGTTTTGTGTCGTTTTTCTCTGTTCCTTTTCAAAGGTTCAGCTTAAATAGGAACATTTCTTTTTTCCAAGTTTCAGTTTCAGGATAATCCAGAGTGACAAACCACAGAAATATTAAAAGCCAGTGGAGACCTGGGCGACTTTCTAAAGCTGCATTGAGATGATTACCTGATTTTGACCACAGAAAGCATCTTCTGTTAGCTCTGTTGTGGTGGTTATGTGATGACTGTGCATATGTTTTTAGGAGGCTTTGAGATTTTAAATCAAACCTCTGTATCAAACCCCCATTTTTATTTAACATAAATCTTAGAATGAATTTAAAAATTCCCCTAGAAGTCTGAAAATTGTAGAAAAGTTAGATTTGTATCTTAGTTTCTTTAAAAAGTGATTCTTTAGCTTATTTTTTTTTTACCTTCACACTTACTTTGTTTTGCTTACTTTGTTGAATTAGTAGGGAATAATGTACTCTGTAAATTGATATCATATACATATAAGATCACATAATTCCTTCTTCAAAATGTGTGATGAGAAAGAAAAATAATTAAGAATTCCTCCTCCTGACTGAGTTTTCTGCCAATATGAGCCTCATATTACAGACTAAAATTTGATATATTAAAATTGCTCAGCATGAGATCTCTATGACTACGTATTAGGACCATTGTAGAGAGGAAAACAATGAGTAAATTTCCACCAAAGAACCTACAAATGTTGAGATTAATCTCAGACATTTTTGAGAAAAACTTGGAAATTTCTGAACTTCAAAAGTTAAAAATGTGGATATTTTCTGAGTTTTTTTTTTCTCGCTCTCTTTTTTGATTAGTACTTTGCTAAGTACTAAAGTAGTCTTTATCAGAAAGACTACTTTGCTGATAAAGTAGTCTTTCCCAGAAAAGGTTGCACATGAGGTTAATTTACATTCTTGACCTTAAAACAAACAAAACATGACAAATTATGCCTCACTTCTTGAAAGATATAACATAGAAAAAAAAACCTTCATGATATTCTGAGCGTAAAAGGAGGGATGTAATGGAAGAGAGTCTGAGAAACGGAGACATTTTTTCAGTAAGTAGACCGCTCTGGAACAACAGCTAATCAATTGGAGAGTTAATCAGGCTTTTTATGCGCCGCCACGTTTATTTCCTGAGCAGAATCTGATTTGAACCAGATTCCTCACCTGCAGCCTCCTTCTGCATCAGAGTGACTGGAGTCTGTGCTGAAGTGGCAGCAGATGGAGCAGATGTCGCGCGCTCACACACTTCTTCTCAGGCTGACGTCTTCCTGCTCTGCTCGTCCTAAACTCTCAGTGATAAACTGCCGCTGACCTCGTGGATCAGTGTTCAACATGGAAACCTCTCGTGTGTTCTCGTGGCAGGAAGCTTTCCAATCATCACGGCTCAAACATTTTTTTTTCTTTTATTTGCACAAGTAAAGAACTCACTGGAACAAATATGTAACTGGATTATGAGGACAGATGGAGACTGAAAATAGATTAAAAAAGAGAGAGAAATTTGTCGAGCATAAATAAAATATATTCACACCCTCATCTGTTTCATTCGCACCTTTGACTCATGTTTTATTTATGTTAAAGAGGTGGGGTTTTGTTTTGCGTTTCAGTGTTGCTCTTTTTTTAAATTTTATTGGTTTGCAAGATGGAGGATATTTGTTTACTTTTTGCTTTTAGTCTGTCAATTTCTAGGATTGTCCTTGAATATTTTTTCAGCTTAGATTAGTTTACCCAGTTTCTAACTTTTAGTAATTTTATCACCATCGTAGTCACTCTATTGTGTCAGATATGGTGTTTAAGATTTTTTTTTCTCTTGTTCTTCAGTTAAGAAAGGAAATTCTGGTGTGTAAATTCTATTCTTTTTCTTAAGAGCAATAAAAAATGACCTTGGATATTTCTATCAAGAATAGAGTAAAGCTGAAAGCGTAAGCGACCATCAAATTATGACATGGAGTCTAAAAGACTAAATCCCTCCTGTTAGAGCTGCCTTTGATTTTTAATAACTTTAATATTGATATATATATATTTATTATATATGTGCTTGATGATTCAGATTATAGTATTTGGTAAAATACAATGTTTACTTTTTCCATGATGGGTTTTGTTTTTCTGGTGTGAAGCATTTTGAAGTGCCTTGTTGCTGAAATGTGCTGCACAAATAAACAAGTTGATAAAGAGGCGTTAAACAGCTGTGAAGGTACATGAAGCTAAGGCGTAACTACTGGAAGAGAAACAAGCACTAATGTAAAAATAAAGATATAAAAAGCACAATAAAGCAAAAAGGTTATGTATCAGTGTGGTCAAGTTTAAAGCTTCACCCATTTCTTATTATCTTCTTTAGAAGAGAAAGAGTTTCTGGTAACCTTCTCAAAGTGCTCTTTAACAGTTCTTCAGAATAGCTCAGCATCTTTGTTTACATTTTGCCTGCTTGTTCAGCTCAGTTTAATCACATAGCATCAGCTCACAACGTCACCCGAAGGCATCTCGCACAGCAAGATCCCAATTTATTTTCAGTAAAATATTATTAAGCTAATCCTATCATAAGAACAAATTAAGTTGCACACATTCAAGTTTAAACCTAGTGATGACACAATGCAGATAAATTAGTTAATGAACGCATTTGGCGAATAGTTAGCTGACTGACTTTGACTTTTCAGTCAAAATGCCAGGTCTGTTTGTCTGGTTTGACAGCAAACTCTCTGGTTCTGTGATCAGAGGTTTGCTAGCAGCGCTGCTAACAAGCATTTTTTAAACACTCCCAGAAAAAAGAAAAAAAAATATTTTAAATACATATGTTGATTCAAACTCGTCAAATATTTATAAATGTCCCTTTTTATTACTTGTGTCCATTTTATTTACTTAGAGATATATAATAAAAACATATACATGACGTCCTTATTTAAGACTGAAAAATAAAATGCTCTCTTACTGAAATAAGAAAACATGTGACTACTACAGTTATTATTATGGGTACATTATTTTACATATTTTATATATTATTTAAATCTTAAGAACCTGTTTACTGGACGTTTTCAGGTAAATGTATTGCAGAATATTAAACCTTTTTGCAGTTATGCTCTTTATAAAAAACATAAGTACAACAGACTCCTATTAATCTGCAATTGATTTATATCAGCTATATTACATTTGACCATCTTGTTTTCTTTTTTTAATGGAGGTGGGAAAAGCACAATTATTATTATTTATTGCTAGGGATGCACAGATATGATGATTTCAGCTGTTATTGATATCCAATATTAGCTGTTATGGCCGATAATTGATATATATAACCCTTTTGATACCTTGAAAACACCACGTCATTGACCTCTGTACTGCTTCTCTGCTTCTGTTAAACTCCCTACAATCCTTTGCTGCGTCACTATTACTGTCACATGACCAAACCAACACCACATGACCGTCCTCCTTCCCCTAAGAAACAAATGGCAACAAGATGGAAATAAATATCGGCTGTTAATATTGACCCAATTTTGGGGCAGATACAATATATATATATATGTTTTAATTGACTAATATTGGCTGATGCTGATGTTTGTGCCGAGATATTGTGCACTCCTAATTATTAGGTTTACTGTTAGATTTATTATATGACATTAATTTAATTATTGTTAGGCTGGTTGCTCCAATTTGTCCTCAGGTGTGAGTGTGTGGTGCATGACTGTTTTTCTTGTGTTTCTGTAGCTACGTTTCCATTACAAATGTGCACAAAACTTTGTCTAAGTTGCACTAAAGTAGACTAAAAAAAACACAATTTTGTAATAGCGCAGTTTTTATTAAATAAAAAAACGCAAGAAAAATCACACGTGAATAAGTTTGTGCACATCATAAGTCGTTAAAAAATATGCCACGCCACGATCCTCCAACTACTTCCTGTCATCTTCTTCTTTGTGGTTTGTGCCAGCAGTAACATCCGGTTGTTGATCATGTGACTCCTGCGATGCGAAAAAAAAATTTCCGTTGGAGTTTTGAGAAATAAATCAATTTTAGAAAAACAGACTTTTTTTTTTTAAATTGACACGTTTTCAGTAAGCAAATTTATTCTTGAAATGTTGAATTATGCAAATATGTGGTCAATGGAAATGCAGCTGTGATTGATCACAATCGCCTTCAAGACTGCAAGCAAAATGAGGTGTAGACAATAGATGGGTGCATGAATTAATATAGTGATTCAGCATAATCTCATTAAAGCCTTTTTATTCCTGTAGTTTAATGCTCTTATTAGATCAGTGAAACATGTTTTTTCCTCTTTTTCTTCTTCTTCTTCTAGAAAATGCAAAAAGAAACCACAAAGTGCACAAGGCACATCGATCCATTGGTTTTAGAGCTTCTCCTCTGCTGGTGTCTTATTGATTTTTAACTTTGCTTCTATTCAGGGAAGAAGGAGGAAGATGTCTCCCACATCTTTGCTCCGTGTTGTTGTACGACTCTTTAAAGGGCACACACACACACCCCGACACACACACGCACACACATGGAGACACACTCTCATGCTTCTGTCTCTATCTTTGCGAGGACTGCCCAGCCACTTTCACCTGAACGATCACAGCTAAACGCATCTGCTCTCACATTGACTCAAGACTAAATTGGCTCCTCACAAAGAAAGACAGACACGCGCACACACACACTCGCACACATATATCGCCTTTCTGCTCTGGCTGTTATAGCCGTGTGCTGATTAACACGGAGGTAAACCCATCAACAGGAGGAGGGGCAGCTCACATTCACCCTGTTGCTCACACTCATCCGCCGGGCAGAGAGGAGTCGTGACTAACCAGAGC
>NW_006800146.1:744313-747440 GCF_000485575.1 Poecilia formosa
CACACACACACACACACACACACACACACACACACACACACACACACACACACAACCCATCTGTGTGCTTCTTCTTCCTCACCGACTCACATTCAGAAGCAAGCCATGCAGGACTCAGAGAGATAACCTTAATGAAATAAGATGAGAGACCTCCATAGCAGCCGGTTCCTGTTTCATCTGTGCAGCAAGCAAATGTGCGTGTGTGTGCGTGCGTGCGTGTGCATGTGTGGGTGTGCGTGCGTGTGTGTGTTGGATGATGGAGCAGCTCTGATCAGAGTGACAAAGAGGCGTCGAGCTGCTGCGCTCAGCCACCTTGACGCTCTTGCATGTCGCCACAGTGAGCATTTAGATCCCATGTCTGTTTCACCACCATCACAGCTGGAGCAATGAGGGGGGGCGCCTGTGGGATCAGCAACAACTTTATTTAGACCTACACACACACACATACACACACACACACACACACACACACACACACACACACACACACTCCTGCATTTCAATCTCCGCTGACCACAAAAAACACTTTCCATTCCCCTCATCTTACCATCACTCTCTCACATATACACACACACTCAAACACATCAGCACAGACAAAAATAAACATCTCTAGTGTTACAAGCCAGCAGGGATCATCTCATCCACAATTTGGTTAGCTTTCTCAGTGATAATTATTCTGGTAAGCTGAAGACACTGATACAGTGATTATCACTACCACTGCAAGCAACTTATGGCTGTTAACCTGCCATCAATTTTGTCAGGTTACCGTTGCTATGTGAAGCAAAAGAAAAGGGTTGGATCAGTCAAAATGAAAGAATGAGGATACATTCTGCCTTCTCTATGACTATAGCCTTCTATACTAACATGTCAAAAAGCTAATTTTAGCTAAGGAAAGAAGCTGTGAAAACGTATATAAAACCACCGCAAACAAAACCCAAGCTAAGCTTTTTCATTAGATCCCAGACGAGCCCCCAAATTGTTTTAACTGCTACAATTCATTCACTCATTCTGTTTACATTTTGTAAAGATGAAAGTCATAGGTTTTTATTAATCTAGTTTATTTGTATAGCACATTTCAGCAACAAGGCAGCTTTTAAGTGCCTTGAAAATACAAAAATACAAAGTCATACAACACACAGTCAACAATTTAAGCATAACATTTAATCAAACTAGTTGCTATGTTGTTTCCTTCAGTGGTTCTTGGTGCAGCTACTGTAGCATTTTCAACAACTAGCTGCACAGTTAAACCCACAAAATGTTACATTTCCTGATACTGTGTAGGATATGGGAAGGGTAATTTTTTCCAGGTATGAATTGGGAAGACAAGCTCACCTATGTTTGATCCAGGACAAGATCCCAAATACTTACATTCTCTGAAGTAATGTACTCATGCGTATAGACGAAGCGGGCATAACAGTGAAAAATGTCTAGAAATAAAAAGATGAAAATGAAGCCTATATCAACATGTTAGGGGAGTAAATCAAGCTTACTAATAAATGCTTAGTTCAACCAATTCAGCAACCAAAGTCCAATAGAAAACTGTGTTGATGAGCTGCCCAAATGAAAACGACACCCTTCTTCTAAAAAGGGTAACAGCACAGCAGGTACCTTGTCTCCCACTGGCTGCCAGAAACAAACAAACCTGCCACCAACTAGAGAAAATACTGTTCCAGAATCAGCCTGGAGTCAGCTATGTCCAATGACCCGTAGAAACTACCGGACCACTAAGACTCAGAGGGGTTAATCCCAAATGCACTTCTGCATTTAACATCTGCTGAAAGTTTTGGTTGTAAAGATGCTAGTTGAAAACTTTGCTACGTATGAAGGGTGCTTGCTGTCAGTACTGTCTCACAATTCAGGGGTTTTGGGGCTCCAGAAAGTTAAATGAGTCGCCACAATTGAGCAGGTTATCAAGTGTCCATGTTTTGCTGTTGCAGGGATCTACGCAGAATTTTACAGTTAAATCCCTGTGGCAGCCCATCAGTTATCTGGTGTTACAGGCGCTCAGGGTTAATCAGTGTTACATCCCCCACTGATTCAGAGCAGACAGCTCCTTCACCGAGCGGCTGCAGGTGCTTGTTATTACGGGTGATGGTGTCATTGTAAATTTTCAGCCTCCATGGCAGATGCTCTTCCCAGAATGCCTCTGACTCATCTGACATTTTGGCACAGAGCTGGTTCTCCTTCTCCACACCTCCAAACATTTTTTCCCCATTACCTTGTTACTACACTAATGCAGTTTCCCCGTTTTCCATTATCTTGCCCCTGGATGAAAAAGTTACACTCAGATACAGTTTCAGAAATCTCTCAGACAGGTTGGATCATCCCTAAAATGCAAAGAAAAAAAAAAGAAAACCAAAAGAAAAGAAAAAAAAAAGTCACCCTCAAACTGTTTTTCTTTTGTCACTGCTTTGGTTGGTACTACTGCTGTTTGTTTCCACATGATTGAACTGGGAATGTAATTAGCGATGACTGAGGCAGGGGCCATAAGTTTACGGGGTGCGTAATATCTCCCCCAGGAGCTCTTTGAAATGGGATTGAGTTTGGAAGGCATGTCTAATTATGGCTCTGCACATGGATGTATTCACTAAGGGCCTCGCACAGAGAGCCCTGCAGATGCAGCTGCGATCCTGAAGGTCTCGGAGTTCTGGCTGTTTCTCTAAGGGCGTCAATAATGAGATTTGAAATAACGGACCTGAAAGAACTGTCGGTTTATTTGTTTTCTCTAGCTGCCTGAAGCCCGCTACGCCAAGGCAACATTTAAATTGGTAATGTGTGTGGAGTTGCTGCATATACACATTGCCTGAACTGCAGTAGCTAGTGCACAGGGCGTCAGAGTTCAGGACCTGCAACTTGAGCTCACAGATCTCTGGAGATATTGAAACAAACAGATTTGTGTAAAGATATTAGATGTTGTTCCTGTATAGAACAACTGTGCACTACAAGGTCAAAGGAGGAGGAAAGATTCCTCCTTCTTATACAATGAATATTTTATTCCACAGGTTACAGACTATATGATAGTAACTGTATCTGAAGTTCTGCCTCATTTTAATCAGTCTTCCCAAATTAACTATTATGTTTTAGGAGCAAATCTATTAAAGGAGTAGTATAGTAAAGGAGTAGTATA
>NW_006800146.1:747450-763614 GCF_000485575.1 Poecilia formosa
CGAGACGAGACCGAGACCATCAAAAAATGGTCTTAAGACCGGGCTTAAGACCAAGACCAACTTCGAGTACCACAACACTGCATAATACTGCCTTTTTAAAAATATAGCTGAAGCCACTAGAGAGGTAAAGTGTCAATGCAAAGTAACTAAGATTCAATCTTCAGGACTTTTTGCAGCAAATCATTAATATTTATGTTTGAGAAAGAAAAAAAAATGATTAGATTTTGAAACTGAAAGAAATAAATTACTTGCCTACCTGCTTGAACCTGCTTGCCTTTCAAGGCAAGCAGGTTCAATTTTATGCTAATTCAAATCAGTGCAGTTCTATGGTGACTCACATTCATGCCAAAATTCCTGAGGAGCGTATTAAGCAATCACAACAGGGAATATATTAATCGAGAGAGAGCATAGCTCTGATCGCCGGTATTTCAATTTATTCACAGGCCCATGAACACAGTGAGCGGTAAAACATGCTCCTTCCATCCATCTGTATGCATTCTCAAGAAAATAGGACTCCCTCTCAGTGTTTATTTGGCGTATTTGTCAATGGGGGAGGGGTGGTAACTCTAGTCATGAATCTGATTGGCTGCAGGATTTGGAGAAGAAAAAAAGACAGAGGAGGACAAAGGAGAAAAATATGGTAATGAAAAGTCAAGGAAAACATCAACAAACTTTCCTTTTCTTTATCTTCTCTAACTTTTTAAGCAGGTTTTGATGACATGAAACTTCAATGAATGATAACTGTGATGAAAATACTTCTGTCAATAAATAAAAAATAAACCAAATTTTAAAAGGCAGATGAAATCAAGTGATATTTAATTTTACTGAAAGACATAACAAGGTGGTAAGTGTAAAAAGGCAAGAGAAAACTATTGCAGGGTTTGATTGGTTGACAGTAAAATTTGTTCATTCAGCCATTATTTACATTCATGTTGAACAACTATAGGCTCCATTGTCACCTATAAGTTTAAAAAAATGGTGGAAAATGGCAGCAAACTATAAAATATCATAAATATTTTGCACTTTCAAACAGAATTCTGACAGCATTTTGTGGAATAAACCCACTACTCCACATGCTCTATTCTACTACATGATAAATTTTGTCGACTAAAATGTACTATCTTCTGACTAAAACTAAAGATTGTTAGATTTTCCCTAAAATAGCATTTATTTAAAAAATAAGTTAACATTTGTTGTCAAAATCAATACCATTTTAACTTAACTTTCATCTCCTCCTTGTACATTAGAAAAGCGTCAAATCATCGAGGCAGCGTGCTCCTCCTTTTCCTCCGCCCCCTGCGAGTGGCACTGATCACCCGTCATACCGGAGGCAGCGCTGCTCCGTACTCTGTCTCCCTCAGACAGCGGACAGGACCTGGCGGATGTACCGATGGCTCCCCTCTCCGCTGACTTTCCCGTGATGTTGGCGTGTGTTTCAGCTTATTGTCGCCACCTCGCCGGCGGTGAGTCCGGTCAGACCGACTGACGGTGGATGTGAGACACCGGCGATGCTCTCCGGCTCGGCTTCTGGCTTCAGGGGTTGAAGGCGCTTTAAAAAAACCTCCATCAGTGCCCAAGTGAGAGCCGACTGGTAAGTTGAGTTTCACGACTGATTAGAGCACAATGTCGGCATTATGCTGACCCTAGTTCAGATTCTTTTAACATAAATACACATTTTTATTTAAAATCTTTACTATTACTCTACTATTTATTATGTTTTATGTCATTTAAATAAAACTGAAAAAAGTCATGTAAAAGAAACACGACTCTCGTTTCAGTTTGGCTGTTTTGGTGAGTTAATGTTAATTTCTGTTATATTACGGTACATCTTAACTTAGAAGCGCGCGCACACATCTCGCGTCATTTCCACACGAACGAGCAGCGCGTGCGCAGAGAGGCGCTCCCCATTCACAGCCTAAGCCTTAAAAATTAATAAACACGTGGATTCATCCAATTTAACGAGTGTGTTCACACGGTGGGGCAGAAACGGTTCAATAAGAATAAACCAGAAGGCGATTAGATTTTATGACTTTTTAAAACAGTCAGAAGTAATTTCTTCAGAAGTGAAAACTAAGAAACAACCAACAATCACATCAAAAACCGCAAATCTAAATTAACAAACTCATTTTTATCATACATCTGTAATGGAATCACTTAAAATGTCGACAAATTGAAACCCGGGGCATAAAGGCGCCATGTTCAGACCAGCTGAGTTTTCCTGTAATGCACACAGAGCAATTTGAGCTTCATTTGACATTACTTTTAACATCAATTAGAGATAATTAACACGTTTAATTGAAGATCCATTTCTCTGTTTTTCATGTCCACTGCAGTGATGGGTGATGCTTTAAACTGCTGTTTAAAAGTATCACTGAATGAAATGTACAACAGGAAATACAAAAGGTCTCAAGACATCATATCACCGTAAAGCTGATATTTGGTTGTCTTTCTTTCTTTTCTCTGCTCTTCTTCAGTTTGAGCAACATTCACCATGTCAGGATGTGGCATAATACTGTCTTAAATATTAGCTTTAGCATTAAAAAATGCTGGACAAATTTTTTAAATAAAGGATTTAAATGAAACCTTCTTTATGCTGAATATAAAAAGACAAAGGTTTTTTTCTCACTGTCATTAAATGTTAAGTTTGTGAAGAGAACAGTGAAGTGTGTGAGTGGCAGTATCATGTTTGGAATAGGCCAAAGTTAAGGCATGAGTTATGAGAAACTTGTGAAGGTTCTCATAAAGTTTGACCTAAATCAAAGGCAAAGGTAACAATTATTTTAAACAAATGTATGTAAGGTTTGTTTTATAAAAACAGCAAAATTATTATTCTTACATTTAACAAATGATATTGGAATTCCTAAATGACTAAAAAAGGCAGAAATAATTTAGTCTGATTTTAATCAGAAAAAAAATTTATTAAGGTTTATCACAACGGCGCACTACTAGCAGCACAGCGAGGTTTGATCTTAGTAAATACGATTGTTAGTTGTTCAGTTTTTGAATTACCAGTCTTATGAATTATTAGTAGTAAAACTAACTAGACCAACCCAGAAATAACTGCAGTCTGATGCATAACTCAGACAATTCAGTAATTGGCAGAAACCAATTACTGAGTTTCTCTGACTAACCAGATGATTCAATTTGTATTTTGCATGCAAATCAATCAACCACCAGAAAACTTATTATTCAAAACACAACTGAAACTCTAAATATTGAATTAATTTATATTTGAGGACAAATTTATATTGATTGTAGAGATAAATCCAAAGTAGAATTTGCTGAAATCAGAAGTCAACTCTATGAGTATAAACTGTGTTCTGTTTTCAACTGCAAAGAGATCTGTAGAGCACTTGGAGGATGAAATCAAAAGCTTAGCAGCAACATTTTCAGTAAAATATCAGCCTCAACTTTGGAGGCAGATATAATTCCACTAATTTTACCAAGCTTTGCTTAATGATAATAATAAGAATGAACATAACATTTGTCTTAACAGGCCAAATTATGTATTACTATTAAACAGTTGCCCAGGTTTTTTTTTCCAGTGGCGGCTTTAAGGAATGTAGAAAGTGATTCCAGATTTCAACAGTGTGAGCAACCAAGCTAGCCAGAGCACACATTCATCTGGAGCAATGTGACCACCAGGATTTGATCAGGCAGTCTTGCAGAGCTGAAATCTTTAAATATACACTGACGGTGAAAAGTAATAAAAACAAATAAAGCACAAATGAAATGGTGCCAAGAGTATAACCCCGCGGAACTCCATGGTTCCGCAGGGTTATACACTGCGGAACCAGCACACAAATACAAATACATTTATTTGTGTGCTGTATTAAAATCCAAAAGGCTGATTTGGACTGCAATATTTGTTAGCTAGTGTTCGCTGCATCATTTCATGCTAATAGAATGCAAGTCTCATGGCATTAAATGCCCTCATAAGACACAACTAATCATGTTTAAAATGTTAAAGGCTACGTTGCTGGAAGAACCAATGAGAAAGACGTTGATACCCTGTTTGGTTCGCTTTAATCAAACTCTGGTTTGTTTACCTACAAAGTCCAGTTCGCTTGGGGGAGATGTGATCAAAAAATCAGTCAGGTCCACCTACAAACCTCCGTCTCTATTTGGTTCAAGTGAACTCTGGTGCAGTTCGAATGCATATGTGAACACCAAGGGGACTGGACACCGCTCCAAAAATAGGAAGTGGACTATACCGGAGGGCATTCTGGGTAAATGCAACCAAAACAAACGCGTGACTAGAGTCTTAATGGCTGGTGGTCTTTTAGGAAAGATAAAAGAGAAAGCCTAGAACCGCTAAAATCTGACGCCACTACATTTCACGAAGAAGGAGGTCAGAGGTTTTTATGTCGTTTCCTTCAGTAGTTCTTGGTGCAGCGCCCCCACAGGCAGGAAGGAGTAACAGGTTTTCAAATGTTTTGGCTTGTTTGACACGGTGCAGTGTAAAACCACAGCAGTTGAAAATGTAACAAATGTTTCACTTTTGGTCTCCAGTCCAGCCGAGTCTACAAGATTTCACTTAATATTTTTTGTAGCTTTGAAATGTTCATGCAAGCCTAAGGTAAAACTCCTGTCCTTCTGAGCTTTGCTTCCTATGAAGCTTCAGTGACTCTTCCTCTTCCCGGTTGTGTCGGAGAAACAGTGAGAGGCACAGGGCCGCTCATTCTCTTCTCATGATTACAGAAACGGCAAGCGGCCACTTCCAGACTTCACTCAGCCTGAATAAGTAGATTGTTTCCTACCGAGTGACAAGGCTGGCAGCGGCCACCGTTTACCTCACGTTTCAGTGTTTCCACTTGTCTTCGTTTGCAGTGGCGCGACAGTTTGGGTGAGATCTGGTGTTGTGGCTGTCGCTCCGCTTTTTTCGGCGGGTGGATCGCGATTCCAGTTTGTGTGACGGGAGCGGGGAACCGGACCCCCTGTGGAAGCTTATCAGTGTGGGAACAGCGTGAGGAGATTTGTGATCTGCGACCACCTGTTGACAGATTCTGAGAATACGTCAAATTTTCCTGCTGCCGGAGTGAATTCTGGACGGTGGAGGGGCCCTTCTGCTCGGGTCCGTTACCGCCGCTGACCCTCATTCTGATTGGCGTTGAACTGCAGTTTCTTCAACACACGGTAGAATTTTTTTTCTGTGGCGACAGCTTGTGCATAATTCTTCCCTCCTCCGCTCTGTGCAGCTTCGCTCTGGCCCAGCCTGCGGTATAAATAACTACATAGATGGAGCAAATCTCAGCAAAAGCCCAGTGCTGTGGCACATCAGCACTTTGAGGAGGGCCTGTCGGGGATTATTTGGTTCCCTTATCGTCTTGATCCCTGCTGATGTTGGGCGAGGCACCCCAGCAGTCAGTTTTTATCTCATAGTTCATTGCAAGCTGATGTATTGGCGGTCAGCTGCAGGTACAGATTCTCTAATTCGCAATTTAACAAGATAAAGCTGTACTCTGTGGTGTAGCATGACCCCTGGAGGTCGGAGGAACACAAAAGGCCGATGAATGAAGTGAGTCGTTAAGACAGAAGTCATCAGCTTCTATGCACCACAAATTTGGAACAAACTGCCAGAAAACTGCAAAACAGCCAAAACACTGAGTTTCCTAAGATGGAGGCTAAAAACCCACCTGATTAAATTTGCTTTTGAACCATAATAAATGGAATGTTGACCAACTTATTTGATGTATATCAATGATTTTGGTGATGACACTCAACAAAATGTAATGTTTGTTTCTGGTTTTCTCGATTGTTGACTGTATGGTGTTTTTTATGACTTTGTATTTTTTTGTGTGTTTTTATGATTTGAGGCACTTTGAACTTTGTTGCTGAAATATGCTATACAAGTAAACCTGATTAATTATTAGGATATATTTAGCTACGTCTCACCTCTGAAGCTTCTCCCATGCTCCACCTGAAGCTGAACGGTCAGCGCGCGGTTCTGACCTGAGAGAAGCCACCTCCCCGACCTTCTTCAAATCAAACATTAATGTCAAATGTTTGTCTTTCAGGATGTTAATAAAAGTTTCCTGAGGTCATAGAAGGTCAACCAGCCCCTCCAACATTTTATTAAATCAAACAATTTTTTTGTCCATCAACTGTGCTGCGTTTGTGCTATAAAATCTTCACAAACGTAGAATAAACATTTAACACCAGTTTTGTTTGATTCAGGTAATGGTTGGGGCCAGTTGAACATTTGGCCTTATAAACTTTCATTAAGTTATAAAAGGCCACAAAGAAAAATGAAACATGTTAGATTGTTAGTATGGCTGTATTATGTAAATTCTTTTAGCTTTACATCAGGTTATAATGATATTCCCTCATCAGAAATATACCTGGATTGTTGCCTTGATACTTTCATGCATGTTTTAGAAATCCTTTCATCTCTATGGCAACCATTCAGCTGGCTGTAACTCCTCAGAGCTGCAGGTTCCAAGCTTCCGAGCTTCTGCCTCCCTCCTCCGCAACTTTCCCTCCCAGCTCCTTCAGACTAGCCAGCAGCAATTAGCAAACAGCTGGTGGAACTGAAAATCTGCTGACCTCATTACATGAGCTACTTCTCAGTGCAACGCTGATAAAAACGTTATTAAATATGTTTCTATATGTTATATAGAGAAGCCATGTTGTGATGACTTCCTGAAGGTGGAGTTTCAGAAAGAGCAGGACTTTTTAAAGAGACGGAGGCCCAATTTCAAGGTGTTAAATTACAAAGTCAAATTTCTTTTGTCATATTGACAACTAACTTTTTAATGTGCTTGGAAAACAAGTAATGCTGCCCCTTAAAAATGTCAATTTATCTATACTAAAAATGTCTAATTAAATCTACCAGTAAAATTTGCCAGTGATGGTTTGATTATGTCTTGAGCAGCTCTGAAAAGAATAGTGTGTCTGTTCCTAGGTTGGCCCGTAAAACTGTTGATGACTTAATATTGGGTTTGTTTGCTCTTTCTAAATAACAGATTTGTGATAATGACTGTAAAGATCTTACTTCTTATGATTGAATTTGAGCATCATTTTCTTTTTATCAGCTTATGATTTAAACAAAGTTAATAGAAAAAAAACAATTGACAATTCTTAATCATCTAAACAAGGTATGCACATGCAAAACGGCATTTAAATGAAGCGGATTTCCACATAAAATTTCAAAATCAAACTGTTTCTGTGTGCTGCTGGTCTGCTTTACTGTTGGAATCTCTGGTTTTGTTGCCTCATCACTAATTCCTGTCGATGGCAGTGAATCTTCCTGCAGGGCAGCACTCTGAAAAGCCCTGACTGGACTCTCGGTGTTGGCTGCCTGAGCAGACGTTATTCTGTTATTCTAGCTGCTTTTCTTCCTGAAAACAAATGCAGACTGTGCTGGGATGGCAGAGAGGTGATCAGTTCAAGTTTTTTTTTTTTACTCCTAGAAGGTGAAGAGGAAGCAACACAAGTTCAGCCTTCAGGGAGATGATGGCTGTTACCACTTTGCTGTTTAAGTCCAAGTGTATGAATAAGTCCTTGAATGACATCTCTGGAAAACAAAGCAGAATCTTATTTATCTACTAACCATAGGTTCTGCCAGGACTCTGTAAGTGGCTGATTATTATTATTATCATTTTTAATTCAAAAGAACAACCGATAAAGAAAACGGAGTCAAAAGAAAACCTTTATTAAAAAACAAATTTGTGGCTGATTTCTGGTCACCAACTTTATTAAGCTCTGACCTGCCTGTGTTCTGATATTAGCCAACTCCTGAAGTGTTACTCTGTTACTTATGTTCAGTTTATTATCCCGACTGGTGTGACCAGTCTTCTTGTTGATCAAGAAATAAAAAAATGTAACAAGAATTTAGTGAAGAAACTTTAAGAAAATGATAAAATAGTGACTTCCAAGAGGCTAAAGTTCAACCTGCAGCTTTTATGTCTCAGCTAATAAGTTTTAATACAGAAGGAATTTTCCATCTATTGCATATTAAAGCGAGAAATGCACCAATCCCACATTAACATCTGTATCAATCCTGATGTTGAAACAAATTCTAGATCAAGAATCAGTAACAATATGGACAATACATGAGGACAGATCTATATCGTCTAGTTCTATGCTTTTGTGCTTTATTATTTATTTTACATTATATTTAGAATTCCTAATTGCTCTTTCTGAACCATTTGGAAGAATGTTTTTTACAGTTTATTTTTTTACATGTTTGACCAAAATAGTGGACCTATTGTTTCTGTTTCTTATTTATTTTTCTTTGACTGTTTTACTCCTAACTGCACTGATTGAACAAGTTAAAGTTTTGTTGTTTTTACATGTTTGACCAAGATTGTGAAGCTACTGGTGTATTTAAGTGTTCTGTGCAGAGTTGTCAAATAAACATGTGATTCAGTACATTTATATCTGTGTTTAGAAAAAAATAATTATTTAAAGTCAATTTAGCTGTTTTTCTGTATCGACCGACACAAAGTCTCAAATATCTGTATTGAAAGTGGGTGCATCCCTAGTTAAAACTCTTGCTTGGCCATGTCAGTAGCTGCCACTTTTAGAGAAAATAAATTACAAATGACGTCAACTTTTGCCCTAAAGAACTAAGAAAAAAAAAACATACATTGAAATCAGCAGCCGCCATGACGACGAAGTGTAATTTGTACGCAGGAGCCACGGATGGATGAACATGAGATGAGGTGAGGCTCCTCCAGTCACGTGGCAGGAGGCGCCACTCGGCCTGCGGCTCTGAGGCTGTTCCACCTGAATGCAGAAAGAGCAGAGACAGGCTAGTCCTCCAGTCCCAGACATGAACACCAAGCATCCATGAAAACCTTTTAAAAATATATTTGTATGGTTTTATTGGTCGGCCTCACAGCAGCCTCTGTTTGATTTGATCTGTGCAAGAACTCTCAGATTTTAGTTTTTCTTCAAAGAGACAAAAGATAATATTTCCAGGACGATTTGTTTGCAGCATAGTGCTCTTAAACATGGAGGTCTTTCTCTTTGTTTTGTGGCAATTGAAGACTGTTGCAATTTTGTTCTTCCTTGTTTTTTTTTATACGTTTCCACGAATGGAAATATTCAGTAATTCTAAATACCTCACAGGGAAATAAAAAAGGTAAAAAGTAGTACATAAAACACAGATGTATTGAAAATATTATTAAAACAACATATTTTACTATATTTTCAGTTGCCTCTGGTGTTTTATACATGAACCTGTACAGATACTTATGATAATGTAAACTAGTGAAAATAGTTGCATTTTCACTAGTTTAGTGAAACTAAACTATTTTTTATGAAAGTAGTTTAGTGAAATGAGTCTAATTTCACCAGAGAAATTGACAGTTCTTGGCTATTCTCTTCCTGACATGCTTGATTTGTGTTTAACCTTGTGATGTTTAAGAGTAGAATGGGAAATTCTGTCTCTCATAATTCTGATATTAAGCAAAAATAAATTATTTTGGTTATTTTAATGGACTTAAAACAGATCAGGTTTAGTCTGATTAAAGGCCAAACTGTGTGAAAAAAGGTTGTCATCCTATCAGGCCTGTAAATATTCAGTTTCAGTTGTATTATGGACAGACTTGGTGACATAAATATTTGTGAGGATTGAATGTTAAATACGTGTCACTATATTGAAGCCTTGAGGAACTCCACATATAATTTTGATCTGTTTATGATTATAACTGCCATACAATGTGGCCCGTTGGCAGCAGTACAAAGAAGTTCTGCCAAGAAAGACGTTTAAGATGTATCGACAGAAAAGCAAAGCAGAAAATGTTTTTCAATGATCTTTCCTGAAAAGAATTGGTTTTACATTGGTCTGTATTATTGAGGCAGTCAGAAAGAAAGAAAAACTTGTTGTCAGTGCAGTTTTCAGGGCCTGAGTCTACAGTGAAACAGAAAAATATTTAGTTTTGAAGAAGAGTAAAATTGAGTTTTCATGTCTTGCAGGAGCTGTCTGGTGGTTCCCTCACTGCTATGATCCTGAGAACCTGAAGTTTTTGCCTTCTTCAGAGCTTTTCCATCCCGTCCTGAATTGTGCCCGGTTCCTCAATGGGTTCCCGCAGCCAGAGCTTCTTCCACAACCACCATCACCACCACCACCATCGCAGCTCCATGGTACCCGCCACTGTGCCAAGGCTGCTGCCGGAGAGCGGGAGTCTGCTGGGGGGCATCGCCCAAATCACCCCAAACCTCTTCCTCAGTAGAGGCAATGTGGCGTCCAACCGCAGCCTGCTGTTGTCTAAGGGCATCACCTGCGTGGTCAATGCCACAATTGAGTTGCCCAACTTCAACTGGCCGCATATGGAGTATGTGAAGGTCCCCCTGGCAGACATGCCCCACTCCCCCATCTCCTTGTACTTCGACAGCGTGGCCGACAAGATCCACAGCGTGGGGCGCAAACGAGGGGCAGTGCTGGTGCACTGCGCAGCTGGGGTGAGCCGCTCGGCCTCGTTGTGCCTGGCGTACCTCATGAAGTACCACCGTGTGTCTCTGGCTGAGGCCCACGCTTGGGTCAAGGCCCGCCGTCCCGTCATCAGGCCCAACGGTGGCTTCTGGCGCCAGCTGATCGAATACGAGAGGAAGCTGTTCGGCAGGAACTCTGTTAAGATGGTGCAGACACCCTACGGGATCATACCCGATGTTTACGAGAGGGACCGCAGGACCCTCGCTCCTTACTGGGGCCTGTGAGCTTCTGCGCTGGCTGTCCATCCGCAGTGAGGGATAAAGGTGGAAAGCGAACCCCATTTTTTTGTCCCACCTGAGCTGCAGGTTTAGACCTGTTCTCATCAGGTGAAGTGAGATGTGTGAGTGTAGATGTTTTTGAAGCATATTTACTGAAAAAGAACGGAGGAAATTTGATGGTGCTGCTGTCTAGTCTTTAAGTTGGTAGCAAAGCGACTGAAAGCCCATAATCTGTTGAACCAGATAATCGTCGAGTAACATGGATGTTCTGGACTGAACGCCCAGAGCTCAGTGTGGTCGGATGGTACTGTGGTGTGTTTCCCGGTGTGTTTTCCCACTTCCAGAGGAGACGAGCACTCTGAGGGTGGGAGGTGGTTCATGTGCTCGAGCCTCTGCAGTGCTGACAGTGATGTCCCTTTCCTGACGTGGTGTCATGTGATGATATTGTGTCAGTTTCCCAGTAATATTTAATGTAAAGGGCAGCAGCATGCTCTGAATTCATGGTAGCATTAAAGAAAAGTGTGCAGAAAAATAACACAATGTATCGCAATGTGCTGATAGTGGGAGGGAGGCTTATGGCGCACTTTATCCAAACATTCAAAGATGTTACATCTAGCTTTTTACGAAGGAGAAATTTGAGAACAGGTAAGCTAGAACTGAAGGTTTAGTGAAAGCTCCTGTGTAACACAGGGTTGACTGTTCTGTCCTGTGACCACACTATGTTATTGTAGTGCTACTTGATGCTCTAATAAAAAGAATATCTGCTGCTTTACTGGACCGATAGCTTTGTGGTGAATATTTCTATCCAAAACTGTCACATACATCTGTTTTTTGACTTAGTACAACATACTACTGTGATAATACAAGCATAGATATGTGTGTTCTCGCGCCTCAGGTTATATGTTTTTGTCATCAGCCACTGGAATTTCAGGATGTAAATTTTTTCAAAATGGCTGTTGTTTTTGAGTCTTTTATGCCTATCAAAAATGTTACTCATTTCTATTAATTGGATGAAGTTTAAGCCATATCATTTCAACTTTGGTCAAGTAACAACGTAGCAAAATCAGAAACTGAGGACTTTTCTCTTTGCAAGTCTCACACCAGACAAAAGAGAAGAAGATGTGACACGGACTGAGAGACAGTCGTGTTAATGGCTAGCATTAGCTTAACTGTTTGGTGTTAGCAGAACTAAGGTGCTTGTTTAGCCAATTGTGTTACCCAAATTTCTCATTTGGACTCATTCTCAAAGTTATGCATCATTTGAACATATTTTTGACATTATTCTAAACTATATGTAATTTCAGCTCATTTTGGAAGCCATGCTATACCCTACGTCAATTGGGTGACATTGTTCTATACTTTCTTTTTGTGTTTGGCAATTTTCAAAAGTCAATGTCTCAGTTTAGTATGATGTTCAAAATTAGCAAAATTAACTCGTGTTATAAGGAAGTGTGACATTTAATCTATTTTTATTTGATATTTAATTTTTTATTTACTCATTTCATTTATAGGATTTGGATATCTGAAAAGGATGTTATTAAAAGGATATGTTGCAAAGAAGATTATTTGAGATGGGTTCTCATGTTAAAATAAATCTACATTAGGAGGAAACTTTAACCTGTGCTGAATTGAAAGTAGTTTAGAAAAATACACTGAGTTGCAAGGTTAAACAGAAAATTATAATTACATAATTTTAATAATGTGTCGCTACGTAAAGTGGACCAGCCCGAGACATGAAACTCAAGGGCTGAAAATGAGTCCCATTCTGCTCACCACAGTGTAAAATTCAGTGGTTGGTTTCCACTCTGTTTCTTTGCTAAAACAAGATATTTTCCTCCTATCTAGAGCAAAACACATGAGAATTATTCATAGCAGAGAACAGGCGTACCAAACAGAACCCGTCTCATTGCTTTTGACAATTTGTTCTGTAACTGGTTGAAATCGATGACACTGATTGGTGTGAAGGCATTTCTTCTGAATCAAAACTACGGCCTCATAATGTAATTCCAAAGCATGTAATATCTCATCATCATTCTATTAAAACGGCAGAGCAGAGGTCATGTCCTGCCAAGAAAACGATCGGTGAAATATGAGATGATTCTCGCTGCTGGTAAATGCATTCACAAGTTCACATGTTAAAGTACAAATACTGCGACCTCCATTGTTT
The DNA here is from genome assembly GCF_000485575.1 of Poecilia formosa. NCBI lineage: Eukaryota > Metazoa > Chordata > Actinopteri > Cyprinodontiformes > Poeciliidae > Poecilia > Poecilia formosa. Next base: position 760,277 of record NW_006800146.1, read on the forward strand.
TGAACAATGCAAAGCAACACCAGCTGGGATGGGAATGCTGGTCAGGGTGGGCGGGATGATGGATGCAGCTCAACATGGGAGGATCGTTGAAGAAAAGCCGTGATGGAGTTGAGACCGGGGCGGGGCTTCACCTTCCTGCACGACAACAATGTGAAGCATCCAGATCTAAACAGAGTCATGGGTTGGAATGGCCCAGTCAAAGTCCAGACCGTAATCCAATAAATAATATGTTTAATAAACAGTTTCAAGAGTTCAGAGTACAGACAGACAGACAGATAGATAGATAGATAGATAGATAGATAGATAGATAGATAGATAGATAGATAGATAGATAGATAGATACATACATACATACATACATACATACATAATTTAACCCATGTCGAAAGTGATTTTACTACAACACTGAAATAGAAAGATGATTTTTAAACTGTAAAAGTGTATAAAGTATAGAGGGAATAAAATAGAGGACTAAAGACTTGAACATTGATCTGCACAAACTCTCACTGAGTTTGAACTATTCATTAAAATATGGGAAAACATTTCACTGTTTGGATGTACAAAGATGGTAGAAATAGACTACATTACTGCTACTGTAATTCCAGCAAAAACATTTTTCTACAATGTATAATTTTCCTTTTACTTCACAATTATGCACTACTTTAAGTCTGCATAAAACTTATTGAAATTTTTGGTTGTATTATGGCAAAATATGTGAAGGTTTAAGGGGTTTGAATATGTATGAATACCACTGTAAAACAGAGGAATACTGCAAATGTTTTCTTGGTGAATTAAAACCCTTGAAGTGATTAAACCTCTGAACTAGTAAGAGTATATATTAGCATTAATAATAGGGGCAGTATTGACTGAGCCTTTTTATAGTATAATCAAGTAACGATGCTACCTTTGGTTATGAAAAAAATACTGTATATCTCAAACACGACTTAAAAGAAATTTGACTTCATAATTTAGCACCTTCAAATTGGCATTCTGAATCTTTAAGAAGCTCCTACACTTTCCAGCACTCCACAGCACATCATCGGAACATGTGATGCTGTTGTTCTCTGTCGGATTGAGAATCAGTTTGTATGATGAGTTCAGTGGATGCACAGTTCCACCAGGTGTTTGATCATTTCTGCTGCTTGTCTGGAGGAGCTGAGTGGGGAAGGAGCGCTCTGTGACGAAGGCGCTTCGCTAAATACTGCAGCTCCTAGGAGGAGCTTTGTGGAAACAGGCGGACCTTTGTGACAACAAACATTTAGGCATGCCCGAATGGTTGCCACGGGAGATTCAAGGACTTCTCAAACATGCATGAAAGAATCAATGCAACACTCCAGGTATTGTTCTTAATAAGGGAGAAACATTATAACATGATTTGATGTCACAAAAGTCAGTTTTACATAATAAGCTTTCACTGCTTAGGGATATGTTTGAACACAAAACTGTACTTCTAATTCATATTTGAAGCCTTTTTCTGGAGTCATGAATGATCATTTATCTGAAAGCAGACAATGCTTTAGCTGTCTTATTTCTTCTTCTCAAACTCTGCTTGGAGGCGTCTCTGAGAGGTTTCCACATGAACAGATTGCAGTTATTTCCCTCTCCAAGTGCCTCTCGATGCTCGAGCCGCGCAGACGTTTCCCTCCCCATGAGAGGTCTTCATATGTCAAAGAAGCGTTCTGCCATTCATTTTCATTTGCTGCGGTTAGAGAGCAGCTGGCGTAAATTGATGAACGCCATTCGTCTTGTGCCCACACTTCTGAGAGACGCCCTGAAGTGGTCTCCACAATGAATTCCACCATCCACCGAGACGACGACCGTCTGATGGCGTCCACAGAGATGGTCCAAGTGATGGGTCCAAATTATACGCCGCAGACGTGTTCTTTGATTGCTCTTCAAACACAAAAATGCATCCCTCCCCTGCTCTTACCCCTTCCACTGCTTCTGGGCGCATTGATGTAAGCGCAGGCGGGTGCAGCAAGTAAACACATCCTTTAACCGGAAGATGAAATATTATTATCTATCATTCAAGCAGTAAAAAGAACCGTTTGTGGGATCCTGAGCACCGGAGCAGGCCTGGACGTAGCAATGCAGGTGGAACAAATGGATGGAGTTTTTGAAAGTAAACACGAAGCATCAGATTCAAGCTAGCTGCAGCATTTATTTAAAGGCTTCTTTTAGTAAATGTCCAAAATGGCTACATCACTTTGTAGCCATTCCTTGAACATCCTGTAGAGTCAACATTACTGAAACCAAAGGATGTAACAATGTTCAAACTAATTTCCCATATTTTCCCAGCATGGTAATAATGCCATGTATCCTTTCTGAAATGCTTCACTGTATCTCGTTCCACCTATCGGTGCTGTCACTGTGCTTCATGTAGGCCAAAAAAAAATATATTGTTTCATTATTAAACTCAGTTTTAAACCACTCTACAGCTTCCTCTCTGACAGTTTCCTCCCTGGATTTCATGATGCTGTTGTCTCACTAATGTTAATGAACCTCTGAGGCTTTCAAAGAACAACTGAGTGTAATATGATTGCAATACATATGATTGGCTGAACCACATTTCAGTTAAGACTATCGCTCTTAACGATAAGACTCTCAGTTGAAACGGTCGTCAACCTTGGGTCACAGCTGTTCTGCCCTCTGGGGTAGGTCACCCGGAGGCCTGTAAGCTGTTGGATGTTTCGGGCATACCAATGTTTGCAACTACTGTTAACTATCAGGAATTAAAAAAAACAAAAACATCTTGGTTGAACAATGTAGTTGAAGTTTAACCAAGTTAGTCCAACTTCTTGGGCCTGTGTATCGATTGCATATGCAATCGATACACAGTGATAGTCTGTCTCTTTCTCTCTAAGTTGCCTTGCAAGTCAAGTAGTCCTTTTACACATTGCCATGTCAGATTGCAGCTGAAAATTGATTTTAATAGTTTTCAAAACTCTTCGTTCAACTTTCACGGAAAGAGAACCAATGGATAATTCAGCTTCATATAAAAAAAACCCTCTGCATATAGACAGTGAAGAGCTCAGCCTGGGCAACAAAAGATTGTTTATCTCAGTTAATGTGTTTATGTCAGTGTGCATTCCCACCAGCCCTGTTTAATTCACTTTGATTAAACTCTAGTTTCTTTGTCTTAAACGTCCAGCTTGCTTGGATATGTTTGAATGCTTAATCGAACAATGATGCTAACCAAAAAAAGCTAACTTCAGTCCACCTACAAACCTAGGTCTGGGTTCGGTTGAAGTGAACTCTGGTGTAGTTCCAATGTAAATATCAAGCAGGCCAGAGACCGCTCCAGAAGCAGGAACTGAACTGTAGAGCAGGGCATTCTG